>NC_142943.1:20278901-20281401 GCF_046866305.1 Octopus bimaculoides
CATTTCGAAGTGCGTGAACGTTGAGCAGTGATGCAGTACCTTGGGACAAGCATGAACATCACAACTGCTCACTTGCCCTAGATCTTCCTCTACCGACACATATACTAAGGGCTTAGTGCTTACTAAGATAAGAACACGTTGTTGTTGTATAGCCCCAGATAAGCCCTTTTTGTACAGATCTGTAACAGAATACTGAAAAGGAAACGAGGAAGCATCTAAATACTCTCTCGACGTGTTAGAAATAGCACCTAACTCTTCTCAAATCACACCCTTTTCACTACCAAGAGCATCTTTTTATTTAAATGAATTTTTCCCACAATCTCAGGTTTTTGAAATCTCTGTCTACTCAACAAATTTTGAACTCAGTTAACGGTCCCCCAATATACCATAAGGAAATCTCAGGACCTCGAAGACCGTACGATGTGAACTGCAACCCTATAGTCTACAAAGGGAACACATTGGCTGATGTGATCCAAGAAATATTGAATCCTAAAAGTAAAAGATGAAATGGTCTCGGTTGGAATGTCTGCAAATCATAGATCTTCTTGATCGAAGATCACTTCGGAACTAAACAATACCACTGTCACGTTTTTGTTTAGTGTATCTAGGAATACACTGTCAAACGTATCCTTTTTTTTAAGATGTTCGGGAACAACTTGAATGAGATTTGGTTGTTATTTCTAGTAGATCGATCGACTGCGAGAAGGTTCCCACGTTGGCTTGTAAGAACATATAATTTCTTCTCAGGGGTGAGTGTTGTAGAGCAGCGGTAACACATGCTACGCTACATACAGAAAATAGAGTTTCAGGAGCTGGTGATTATAATTTCAGATGGTTGTACGTCAATGATGACCTTGGGAAATGCATAAACTTCACAACAACCCATTCATCAATCTTCGTAACTTCCTAAGCATTTCGACGGAATTTGAAATTAACACGACCTGACGTCAATATGAATAATAAGTGACAACGCTTGGTCTGAACGTATTATGGATTGTTTAAGTGTTATTCAATAGATATTGCTTAGAAATCAATTAGTCGAGTGGTTATTATCGATGTACATTCGATAGGGTAATTAATAACACTTAAACGCATATGGGATGAGTTCTGTAAGTATGTACCATACAAAATGTTACAAACATCAAATATGGGATTATTATTATTATTATTATTGTTATTATTATTATTATTATTATTATTATTATTATTATTACTATTAGAAAAGTGGTGAGCCGCCAGAATCGTTAGCAGGCCGGGCAACATGCTTAGCGGTATTTTGTCCGTATTTACGTTTCTGAGTTCAAATTCTACCGAGGTCGAATTTGCCTTTCATCCCTTCGGGGTCGATAAAATAAGTACCAGTTAAACACTGGGGTCGATGTAATTGACTTATCCCATTCCCACAAATG
Source organism: Octopus bimaculoides (assembly GCF_046866305.1). Lineage (NCBI taxonomy): Eukaryota > Metazoa > Mollusca > Cephalopoda > Octopoda > Octopodidae > Octopus > Octopus bimaculoides. The sequence continues at coordinate 20,280,311 of NC_142943.1, forward strand.
GCTGCTCTTGTGACAAAATTTGAAACCATTATTATCATTATTATTATTATTATTATTATTATTATTATCATTATTATTATTATTATAGACGGCGCACAGTATACAATATCGTGAGGTTGTTGATTGAAGATATTGTGTCTACCGGGGGTTTGTACTGTTTGTCAAGTCACAACAAGGACCTGAGACAGACAGTACTTTACACAATATGCGTGCAGTTCCAAGTAATGCCGACTTTTGCAATACATCTAGATTGTAAGGTATTTCTAAGGTATTCAGATGTTTTCTTCAGATTGGGTGGTATTGGACCCAATGCTCCGATAACAATAGAGATTATTATTATTATTATTATTATTATTATTATTATTATTATTATTATTATTATTATTATTATTATTATAACAACTAAATCAGTTGGCATCATTCAGCTTAATGCTGCTAGAGTGTGTGAGTTTGTGTGTCTTGCCTGTGTGTTTATGTAGTTTGTAAAATACGTGAGAATATGTGCGTGCGTGTGTATGCATACATGGGTATTTATGAGTGTAGGTGAGTGTGTATGCTTGCGTACGCATGAATACATATGTGTATGCGCATATGTATGTGTGTGCATGCGTCTGTATACCGCTCGTGAGTGCTGGCGCAATATGGCCGAATGCGCTAATGTCAATTTTTACAACCTCAGGTCTATTCATATACTGTAAGTGAAATAAAGTATCCAGAGGCGGTACAAAAAGCCCGATTGGGTGGATTGCACCTGTAATTCACAGCACCCAGCCTTCTCACAGGAAGCGTACATGCTGATCCTTTCCGAGAATTAACTTAAGGGTCCACGTGTCTGTGGAATGTTCGACCATTCACACCTTAGTTTCATATATACGAATAATAAATTTCTACTCTACAAAAGTATAGAGTAACCTATCAGATTAATGCAAAATTGTTCTTATTATAACTGAACATAAAAACATCAATATCCGTCTGTCTATCTAGCTAACTAGCTAGCTAGCTACACACACAAACACACACACATATATACATGCATATATATATATATATATATATATATATATATATATATATATATATATATATATATA
>NC_142943.1:20286401-20288901 GCF_046866305.1 Octopus bimaculoides
GGCGGTGAGCTGGCAGAAAAGTTAGCACGCCGGGCGAAATGCTTAGCGGTATTTCGTCTGTCTTTACGTTCTGAGTTCAAATTCCACCGAGGTCGACTTTGCCTTTCATCCTTTCGAGGTCGATGAATTAAGTACCAGTTGCATACTGGGGTCGATCTAATCGACTGACGCCCTCCCTCAAAATTTCGGGCCTGGTGCTTAGAGTAGAAAAGAGTGTGTGTGTGTAACCCCCAACCCCTAACTCTCCCACGTTATATATATATATATATATATATATATATATATATATATATATATACATATATATATATGCATGCATGTACGTGTGTGTGCTTGTCTCTCACCATCGCTTGACAACCAATGTTGGAGTGTTTGCGTCCCTGTAACCTAGTAGTTTTGCAAACGAGAACGATAGAATAAGCACCAGGCTTATGAAAAAGATTAAGTACAGGGATCGATACATTCGACAGAAAATTCTTCAAGGTGGCCGCTTTCTAATGACCGAAAAATGAATAAGATGAACCCTTGTATGTCTCGTCTTTTATGCAAATCTGGTGCTATGCAGCCAGGTGTAGCTATGAAAACAGATCAGAACAGTTGAATAGCTAAGGTCGGGAGGAAGGTGCGATAAGGGATTCGCCCCGCCTCAGACCACGCTTTTGTGAGGGCGGTGTTTTGGGTCTACTGTTTAAGCCTGTAAAGGCTGTACTAAAATAAAAATGTTTAATGTCAGGACATTACTGACAGTAGGGGCCCAGTGGCGGGGCGGTAAAATCAAAGACTACCCGAGGCGATAGACAGTTAAGCTACGCCACTAGGTAACAATATAAATCTATAGTATAAGGACTGTAAATTTCTCAATTTTTCTTCGATGATCTTCTTGTATGTATGCATGTATGTATGTATGTATGTATGTATGTATGTATGTATGTATGTGTGTGTGTGTGTGTATGTATGTATGTATGTACGTATGTTTGTATGTCTGCATGTATGTATGCTTACGTCTATGTTCATGTCTGTCTGTTTGCCTATTAAGTATATATGTATGGCTACACGCGTATGTATTTTATGTATGAATTTTATGCACGTGTGTATGTATGTTATGTATGTACATATAGTATGGCATGTTATGATAGGTATATTACGAATGAATGTATATAAGCATATCATTTTATATACGCATATATAAGTATATATATTTGTGTGTATATGTATCAATAATATATATACATTATGCATGCATAAATGTATGTTATGTTATATATATATATATATATATATATATATAGGCAGTATGGGTTATGAATGGATCTTTTATCTTTTACTTGTTTCAGCTATTAGATTGCGCCCATGCTGGAGCACCGCCTTAAAGGATCTTAGTCGAACGAATCGTCCCCAGGACTTTTTGTTTTTAAACTTAGTACTTATTTAAGTCGAACTGATAAATTACGGGGACGCAAACATACCAACACCCGTTGTCAAGCGGCGGTGGGGAACAAACACAGGCACACACACACACACACACACACACACACACACACACACACACACACACACGCACGCACGCACGCACGCACACACACACATATGCGATAAACTTCTTTCAGTTTCTGTCTACCAAATCCACTCACAAGGCTTTGGTCAGCCCGAGGCTATAGTAGAAAGCCACTTGCCCAAGGTGCCATGCAGTGGGACTGAACCCGGAACCATATGGTTGGGAAGCAAGCTTCTTACCACGCCTGCGCCTATACTGAGAAGTAGTCTGGTGCTCCGTTCTTGTAAATGTGTTAACTTCCCTCAAATTTGTGACAAGGTCATACATTTGCATAGAATAGTAACTATTGGTTAGTTTTTCGCTGCAGTATGTGAATAGCACATATAAACTCTAGAGAGACAAAATCCAATGTCGACCCCAGCGGAACTTGAAACCAATTGCTGTTTGACATTTAATCGAACGCATTTCTGTTTCTGTTCTCAGTTTTGTTGTTGGTGTTGGTGTTGTTGTTGTTGTTGTTGTCAGTATCGTACCTAGAAGTTTGTGCTGCCCGAGGGCGGTTCTCGAGATTATACTCCCCCGCGGAAAACACAATAGGATGTCTGCCCCAGCCCACTCACCCCTATACAGTAGAAGCAAGAATGCCGCCTCATAAAAGCTTCGCCCAGAGCCGATCGCCCCCACCGCACCACTCACCGCCAACCCTACCTAGCTACAATATTCATATAATACATAACGTGCCGCTCCCCCAAAAGTGCCGCCTGAGGCAGACCGCCCCTGGTGCCCTTTTAGCTTTCTTAGCAGTTGTTGTTCAGCTTCAGCTCGAATCTGATCAATCCTACATCTGAGCGATGACATACGGGCTGCAACCAGCTCGTGTGTCTTTTGGTTTTTTGGGGTTTTTTTTTTTTACACATGTAGCATATCCAGAAATTTTATCATCCAATATGTCTTTCTCATTACGAAGGCGGTTATTTAGCTGCTATTTTACTAGATCTTACGGTC
>NC_142943.1:20293901-20298901 GCF_046866305.1 Octopus bimaculoides
CTAACGCTTCTGCCAGCTCGCCACGTTTCGCCCGACGTGGCAACGTTTCTGCTAGTTCGCCGCCTTCCCATGTATGCATAAATAGGCGCAGGCAATGGCTGTGATGATTAGGAAACACGCTTTACAACCACGTGGTTTCAGGTTTAGTCCCATTAAATGATGCCTTAGGCAAGTACCTTCAGTCATAGCCCCAGATTGACCAATGCCTTGGGAGTGAATGTGGCAGGCAAAAATTGTGAGTAAGCACGTTATGTGTATGTGTACTTCTCGACAACCGGTGTTGGTTTGTTTGTTAACCATCATCTAGCGGTTCGGCATTCATGTAGCGATAGAATAGGTACTATGCTTAAAATAATACTGGGGTCTCTCTCTCCATTCTGTGTATGTGTGCTTGTGTGTGTGTGGGGGGGGTGTTTGTGTTTGTGTGTGTGTGTGTGCGTGTGCGTGTGCGCATGAGTGAGTGAGTGAGTGAGTAAGTGTGTATGGCCACAGCCTTCGGGCTGAAACGTATGAAAGAATAAAAGAATATAAAGAATACACACACTCACACACACGTGTGTGTGTGTATTGATATATATATATAAATATATATACATATATATATATATATATATATATATATATATATATATATATATATATATATATATATATATATATATATATATATATATATATATATATATATATGTATATATATATATATATATATGTATATATTTGTATATGGTGCTATTAAGTTAGACATTGCCTGGACCTATAGTGGCCGAAACCTATCAAGGTTATCAAAGTTATATGTGTGTGTGTGTATGTGTGTTTGTGTGTGTGTGTGTGTGTGTGTGTGTGAGAGAGAGAGAGAGAGTATGTGTGTGAGAGTATGTGTGTGTATGTGTTTGTATGTATGTATGTATGTATATGTATATATATATATATATATATAGTTCAAAAAAACAATAACAAAAAAACATAAAAACAACAAAGTGAGGACGTGATATGGATAGTATTATTGGACGCTCAGGAAAGGAAAGAGAGAGTGTATGACGTTTCGGGCGTAGCCCTTCGTCGGAAAGATGGAAAGTTCGGAGAATGGAAGAACGGAGAAAGAGGAAAATGGTACCGATGCCCACGAGGTTACATTATGAAATATATATATATATGTAGGAGAATATACAAAAAATAACAACAGACGAGGACAGGTGGTGTAAATAACAAAAGTATATATTAGTATGACGCTCGGGAATACGGAAAGTCTTTGACGTTTCGAGCTACGCTCTTCAACAGAAAGAATACGGAGACAAGGAGAAAAACACGGAGAAAAAAAATTGAATAGTGTTCAGTCAACGGTCAATCATACACATGTATGTACATATTTATCTATATATAGATATAGATATGTATATACATGCATATATATGTGTGTGTATATATATATATATATATATATACACACACACATATGCTCTCACGCTCTGTAACAGAGGTGTAAGAATACAAATAGGTTGCGATTCACTGAAGCTATTTCATGTCCTTTGTCCAGTTGTCCAGTTGTCCATTTGCATTGGTTGCAGTCGTGAGTAACCTGTGATAACAACCTGGCATGGTCTAAAATATCTAAACAAGGAAACGAGTGGCTTCAGCTGAAGACTGACCATTGCCTGTCAGTGGCGTCCGTTAAGTCGGTCAGTCAGTCGTTTAAACCCACAGCTAAGAGCCTCTCTGTATGCGCGTGCGCGTGCTTATTGCTCGTATACTCACTCACACACTAACATAACTTAAACACATACATACATACATACATACATACATACATACATACATACATACATATATAGATACATGTATGTACGCATACACACAAACGCATAACTGTTATTTTTTACGTGTTTCACTCATTCCATTTGGACCATACTGGAGCACTGCCTTGAAGAGTTTAGTCGAACAAATCGACGCCAGTACTTTATTTTTAAGCTTGGTACTTCTTTTATCAGACTCTTATGCAGAACCGCTAAGTAATGGGGACGCAAACAAAGTAGCAGCGATAGTCAAGAAGTGGCGGGGAACAACACACACACACACACACAAAGATATATGCATACATACATACATATATATATATATATATATATATATATATATATATATATATATATATATATATACATACATACATGCATGTGTATGTGTGTGTGTGTATACATGCATGTATATACACACACACACACACACACACACACACACATAACCTAGCTCTTCGAAACGCCGGTGTTAAAACGGGGGTAGCTGATGAAGGAGAATGTTCTCTATGTGGCTTGTGTGTTTTGTTTGCAATGTCCTGTACCCAGATATGCACCTATACATACAGGTGGATGTCGGTATGCACATACCTGCACGTATATATGCATATACTCATTTACTATTTGTTTATATATATATATATATATATATATATATATATATATATATATATATATATAATGAAGGAAATTGTTATATACAGTGCTCAGGTGCAATACAACTAAAGAAAGGCCATCAGGTGTACCGTTGGCTGATTCATGGAAGTATGGAAGTTTTGAAGGATGTAGTGTCTCGAGGGGCTTCCTTCAGTTTCCGTCTACCAGATCCACTCATGGAGTATTGACTGTCGTTATAATTGAAGACACTTGCCCAGTGTGCCATGTACGGGATTGAATCCAGAAGCATGTGGTTACCAAGCAAACTTCTTACCATACAGCCATGCCTGCGTTTATATATATATATATATAATGTATGTGTGTAGGTAGGTATGTTTGTATGCACGCATAGAGGAATATATACAAATATATTTATATATGTCTATATATATAGAAAGAGACATATATAGATATAGATAGATAGATATTTATATATGTATATATATATATATATATATATATATATATATATATATATATATATATATATATATATATATATATATGTACATATATATGCATATACTCATTTTTTTATTTGTATATATATATATATATATATATATATATATATATATACACAGTGCTATACACACATGCACACATATAACGTGTTTTGTGTGTGTGTGTGAATGTGTGTCTGCGAATGTGTGTGTGTGCGTGCGCGTGTGGGCGCTTGTGTGATGTCTACTACTCACTGACCTGTTCAGCACACATGACCTCACTCCGGATTATAAACTCCAGCTGACATATCTCTATGGGTCACATAGACGACTAAAGCACCCCACACGTTATGGGATGAGTCACACTTGTGGACTACCTCTCTACATCTCTTTCTGTCGTCTAACTTAAACGACCTCTGGATCTCTTTTACTACAGTTTCAAACATTTTCTCCATATTTATCTCTTTAAACACAAACACCAACGTACACACACACCCATCATTCTTGCTTCTAATGTACTCCTGGTTTTACATACCTACATACATACAGAGAAAAGTGTATGCATACTTACATACATACATGCATTCATACACGCGTACATACATAGTTACAAACATATACATACGTGTAAGCATAAAAGATTATATAGATAACTATATATATTTATATATATGCATAACGTATACCTATGTGTGTTTCTCTCTGTGTGTGTGTGTGTGTGTGTGTGTGTGTGTGTGTGTGTGTGTGTGTGTGTGTGTGTGTGTGTGTGTCTGTGTTTGTGTTAAAAACGAGTACGAACGAAGAAGCATTAAATATATGCTAAAGAATCTAATTCTATTAGTTTAGAAAGTTTGTTGTCCTTCCGACGTTTCGCAAAAGAAGGCTTATCAAGTAAATTGGTTGATAGGAAAGTTCAACGTCACAAATAGCTTACGCAATATTCACATGTTTACATATGTAAATATACATAAACATACATGCATGTATACACACACACACACATATATATATATATATATGTGTGTGTATATATATATATATATATATATATATATATATATATATATATATATATATATATATATATATATATATATATAGATAGATAGATAGATAGATAGATAGATAGATAGATAGATACACATACATACATACATACATACATAAATACGTACATACATACAAAACTACCTCCATACATATATGCATATGAAGATATACATATGCATACATTCAGACAAACACACCTACACGCACGCACATGCACACACAGATATATATATATATATATATATATATATATATATATATATATATATATATATATATATATATATATATATATACAAAAGTGTATATATATTCATACTTATATGCATATATGTATACACGAACATATATTCATGTATATATGTGTGTGTGTATGTATAAACATATATATATATTTATATATACATATACATATACATATATATATATCTATACATGTATTCATATAAATGTTACCATACATCAACCGATCAATAGCTCGATCGATCGATCGCTCGGTCAATCGATAGTGACACAGAGAGAGAGAGAGAGAGAGAGGGTGAGAGAAAGAGAAAGTGAGAGAGAGATTGGACAGAGGCTATGCTAGAGTACGTCCATCAATTGTTCTTGTTGACCCTGGTCCTTATTTCTGTCCCTTACTTGTATTATTAATACTTCTTTCAGTAATTCTAGTGGTGGCAACATGAACACAAACACACACATAGAACCACACATACACGCATACACACCTCTTTACATGCAAACGCATGCATACCTACAGGCATACATACATACACACATACATAACTTACATTCATACATACATACATACATACACACACACTGTCAAATACAATAATATATATCCATACATATGTACATGTATGTATATGCGTATATGAACGACAAGCGTAGTTACCCCGGGGTTACGGGCAGGAGATATTTGCCCAAGGTGCTGCAGCGGAAGGATTGTACCAGGAGCTCCACAGTGTTCAAAAGAAATTTTTTATGTTGTATATATGTGTGCACGCGCATCAGTATATATATATATATATATATATATATATATATATATATA
>NC_142943.1:20303901-20351401 GCF_046866305.1 Octopus bimaculoides
AATATAAGTAGATAGATAGAAATTATATAGATGGATAAATAGATAGATAAAGAGAGAGGGAGAGAGAGAGAAGAGAGAAAGAGAAAGACTGAGGGTAGTGGGTGAGACCATCCTACTGTAAGGGAATTCAGCAAGGGAGTAACTTCAGAAAAACTCACTTTCCCCCACTCCGCCGTCGACCTATCAAAACCCTCTTAATTTCATTGTTTTGTTTTTCCTTCTTTCTTTCAACCCCCCTCCCTCTCATTACAATTCTCTACAAGACTAAATATTATTTTGTAAATATGTAATGTACTTCTGTGAACTCTCATACCTCACTGCCTCTTATCTCCACCCTCTCTCTCTCTCTCTCTCTCTCTCTTTTTCTCTTTCCCATTCTTCCTTCCGTGTCTCAAAGCACACTAACAGACCTGAGCGCAGGCACACACACGCGCGCACACACGGACGGTTTTTTTGTAACTACTTGCGTGTGTGTGTTTGTGAATCTATGAATTATAAGTTATGACTAAATAACCCTCTGTGAGTATGTATGTATGTATGTATGCATATGTATGTATGTATGTATGTATGCATATGTATGTATGTTTGTATGTATGTATGCGTGCATGTATGTTTATGTGTGTAAGATGTTTAATCCATAATCGCTCGTCTGTCAGATGTGTGTATATGTGTATGTGTGTATGTGTGTGTGTGTCTGTGTATTACATTACATTATATTGTATTATATTATATGATATTACTATCACTAATGTATCAGTGTAGTCGAGTAAACATCTCCAAGTTTGATCGTGTTTATATATGAATATATATACATATATCCATGAGTGGTTAAGTGCGTGCGTGTGTGTATGTATGTATGCATATACATATATATATATATATATACACACATATCATATATACATACATATATATTATGTATGAGTACGTATATAGATAGATCGATCAATCGATACATAGTCAAGCCAAGCAGATGACAGACTGACGAATAGATAGATAGATAGATAAATAGATAGATAGATAGATAGATAGACAAACAGATAGATAGATAGATAGATAGATAGATAGATAGATAGATAGATAGATAGATAGACACATTTCGCTCTCGTCTCACTCCGAACTTCTACGTAACAAATATTTATTGCGGTAATTTTAATGAAAATAAAATTGTTTACTTGAATGTCTGTGAAAACTGAATAAGTGGGAAGTTATAACTCCGAGGATCAGCCGTAATTCACGAGTAGCCAGAACCATTGTTGTTGTTGTTGATGATGGTGATGATGATGCTTAACCCCTGATCGAGAACACTTTTTGATCAAAGGCGTTCCAGCCGTGACTATACAACCCCTTTTTTGTATAGCAAGAACTACATAGTCTAGTGTATCCTTCTTTATTGAAAACGGTAGTGTATAATTTTGAGGGTAATAATTAGCTGCTATTTCTTTTCGTTTCTTTTTTTTTTTTTTTCTAGCATGTCGAACGCTATGTAGACCGAGTCTTAAGCCCTCGTTGGTAAGCAAGGGTGTGTCAGTTTGGTGCCCGACTATGGCAGAACAACGAGAAATAAAGTTTAATCTCGAGATATATTTCCAGAGCAGATGATAACGATGATGCTTAAGTTGATTGCGATGTATGAACGCACACATGAAGTTATATATAAGAGGAGATAGCTGAATGCCACGTAGTGATCGGCTGTAATGTTAAAGTATGTTTAACTACAAAGATATTACCAACTCCGATCAAATGTCTTGCTATTATGACATAACATAGTGGTTTGTTTCTAGGTGTTTATTGATATTTTTTCTTCTTCATTAGTGTTTATTCCTGTGATTTTTCTTTCTCTTTTTCTTTTTTTACCTTCGACTTTTCGGTGTTTCCCTTCTGTAATATACTGACATGGAGTGAATTAGACAGTCGTTGCAGCTGGTTGCAGTAGTAACTATAAACAGCAAGACACGACAAGCCAAGTTAGAGCTCGACTCTCCAGCTAGCATAATTAGATTAGCTGAGACACAGAGACAGTGTGAAAGAGGGAGAGAAAGGCAGAGAGTAAGAGTAAAAAGGGGCGAGAAAGTGAAAGAGGTGTAACAGACACGGAGAAAGAGAAAGAGAAAGTGAGAGAGAGAGAGAGAGAGAGAGGGATAGAGAGAGCGAAAGAAAGAAAGAAAGAAGAGATAAAGAGGTGGGGAGAGAGAAAGAGAGATAGTAACACAGCTAATCAGTTGAGTATGTAACTATCATCTAATAACGAAAACTAAAATCTAATCGACTACAAACACTACAAAAAGAGAAACGAAACTAAACGTACATACACACACGCGCACATATACACACGCACACACACATACACACACGCACACACGTACACACAGACACATACATAACAGTTATAGATATAAGAAAATTCGGAGAGAGAGTGAAAGTATGGGAGAGTAAGAGAGGGAGAGATAACGATAGAGTAGAAGCTTAGTGGCTTTTGTTATTTATGAAGTTGTGACACGAACGAAATCCCCACGCCCTCGAGGGGGAACTACGTCATTGCCACACTGTGCCTACCCACGACAAATAATATTCACGTGGGGGTCGGCTGCCCAATCAGGGCAGGGGCATCAGGCTGGCGTGACGTACATAATCAGCATACCTTATATGGAGATCCTACCCCGACGCGCACGGCACCCCCTGTTCCCACCTCCACCGCCCGCACCCAGCGCGCACCGACTACTGCTAGGGACGGGATTTGCCACCAAAGCTACTTTTTCTCTCCCACCTTACAAAACGACCGACTGAGCTCGCACGGAGGGTACCTGAGTACCAGAATTTCTGGTGAGTTATTCACACATCCTTTTTCTATTTTAGAAAAATACTTTGCTCTTTCATGCTTCGCTTTAATAATAATAAAAAGGACGGGAGAGAAAAATACGACCGTGTATCTCTTTGCATACTCACCTGGTCCTGTCATTTTATTTTGTATGGAGAAAGAAAACAGCGTAAAAGTGAGCAAACCGCTTCTTTACTTCCTACATTCATTATAAACCTTATTCAAACAGCAATTCGTACTAAAAGGCATCCTCTTTAGGGTTAATTTTTCTGGTTCTTCTAATTTTTACTTCAAATCAATTCGCCTCTTCGCCTTCTCGCCTAGAGACGTCGGCTGCATAGTTCCACTCAATACACTGTTGCTTGTTTCGCTTTTTCACTTCTGCTATTGTCTTCCTTAAAGAAACGAATTAGGCAAATTTTTAAATCTGCAGACATTTAAAGATTCTAATGAAATATATCTTCGTTGATATATGTATTGTGTATTGTGTTGACACTGGCCGATTCTTTAAAAAATAATATATCCGCTATGTTTTCCAAATGCGTGTGTGTAACTATATCGTGATTTAGCATGCATCGAAGTCTTTTCTTTCATACAATGTGTCTCTTCAATTAGAAAATAACTTCAAAGTGATTAGAGATATTGGTTGGATTTTATTGATATTGTACTGGGATCTGTTCTTACATTTATATATATATATATATACATATAAAAAGGCCTTGTTATCTGGTTAAAAACCTTTTAGCTTTTTTCATCATCCGAAATATTCTTTACTGTATGAGGACCTCCTTTTAGATGAAAAAGAACTACGCAAAATAAACCACATAAAATAAAACAAACGCCTGAATGTCGGTAGAAGCTAGATTTTCTTGAAAGCAATGACCAGGCTATCTTTTAGTAGTGACCAGTCATCATGAGTTGTTGCCACTGACCACCACTGACCCTTTCTTTCCATCTTGTTAATCTGTTTTCAGTGAGGAAAATCGCAGTCTTCTGTTTTCTTTTCTGATATAAATAAATAGCTATATATTTATATATTTCTATTAGAATGCATTTTTTAAATAGATTCAGTTATTATTTTTTTAAATTAATTTTCGTTAATTAGATCGTATTTCATCACATTGATATGGTTTGTCGTTCGGAGAATATGGCTTGTCCTTACTATTCTAGCTTCTATATCGATTACGAATGAAAGAAACCATACACGCAGACAGGAGTAGAGAAATATTTATTTATTTTGTTGGTCGTCAATGATGACTTATTTCACTAGAGTTGGAGATATAGCAATGGATGGAAGCAGTAACATCACGTGCTTGATAAATGTAAAAAAAAAAAGATCTGCATAGATAGAAAAGTTTCCTAAACAAAAACAAAATCGGTGGCCAATTAAGATATGGAAATAATAATCCCTGGTTAATAATATTTCTTTAAATTTGTTCAGATGACTGAAAAATTATTGCGAGCTTTTGCGGTAATCACTTTTAGCTGTCCAGTTCAACGATCACTTCAACTAGTTACTTTTTTTTTTCCATATTGGTGTGGCCCTGGGGTTATGAAAAGGAAATCCTGATCCAGTCTTAATAGAAGTTGTGAAAGCTACATTTTGTGTTAATAAGAGAGATAAAGTCAGATAACCAAGGATAATCGATTGAACTTGTTTATTCATTCCATGTGTTCATTCAGATTTCAGTATTTTTTTCTTCTTTCTATGCATACACACACACGTATGCAGACTACATACTTACACATATATGCGTTTGCACAACTGCATCACGTACACACGCACATATATCTGTGTATGCATGTATTTGTGTATGTGTAAAGCTAAGGCACAAAGTGATGTCGGAAAAATTCGTTCTTATGGGATGTTGTTATTTAAGCCCCAAGTAAGCCCTGAGCTGACATATGATCAGAGGTATTTCAGCTATGACCAACCCGTTTGTGTATATATACATATATATAACTACATAACCCAGTGTGTTCTTCATTTTTTTTTTCTTATGAAAGGAGAGTGTGATCTGAGGGAGTTTTGGCTGTTATTTCTAGCCGGTCGAGCAACTACGTAGAGGAGGCTCCCTTGTTGAAGAAGAGCTGGTGGTAGCTACTAGCGACCATAAGCAGCGCTATGGCCGCCCGCTTAACACACCCTTTTTCTATGGTGCTAATGACTGACATACCTTTATAGTCACACTGACGCCTAATTACCGACTTAAACAGGCCTGTATTTATTTCCATGTCATGACTCGTTCACTAATACGACTGAAATAAATACTTATGTCCCTCCAAGTTAACTTCCATATAGTTTTGTGTTCGTAAAGTCTGATGACTGAAATTAGCATTGATGAGATTTTTTTTTTTTTTTCCTACTGGCCACCGAACCATGATACCTGTTAAACTGAGCTCCCTTCGCTATCACACATTTCTTTGTTTTCTATAAATGCATGAAAAATATAGATTTCCTTTCTGATATTTATTACTACCTTAAGCTCTGCTTATCAAACATACGACTTGAGAAACTACTCCTTAAGGTTTTAGTATTAAAAAAAAAAAAGATACGATTTATATTTCTAGTGATTGAGTTTTGTAACCACAGATAGTATCTCTTTCAGTACCTTCAGAAATTTTTTCTGAATATCAATCATTTGTTTAATTATAATTATTATTCGATTAGCTTGGCAATTACTCATTCATTACATTAGTATATGCTTTGAATAAATGAAAGGTTTTGTTTGTTTGGTTTTAATCTCTTAAATATTTTCTATACCGCCCGTAAAAACAACTAGACTTCTTACTTAGCGACCATATATATATCATCCATCATCATGTTTATTGAATTGTCTTAATACAGACAATGGCTAGATGTCTACACACTTTCTCTATTAACACACCGACAGTCACCATGTGTACAGACATTTGAAACTAAAATTTGCCTGTTGGTGTTGTCGCGGCTGCTGGTCTAAGGAGGTCTGTGTGTGCATATTTGTATGTTTATGTGACAATGTATATGATTGTGTTCATATAATTAGCTTCGTATATCTTTGCACTCTCCATATATTTCCCCTTGTATATCATTGTTTATGTAGTTGTATATTTATGTGCTCTTGAAGGTGTAGTCATACGTATAGACATGCTTGTATACAATGTATTTATGCGTGTGTGTGGCTGATCTGTTTATTTAGATGAAGAAAACGACAACGATCTGCTATGTAACCCCCTCCCCTCTTTCTCTTTCTTCTCTCTCTCTCTCTTTCTCTCTGCAAGTCCCGATCAATGTCGGTATAGGAACTATCCATGCCACTTCCAACAATGGAACGAACACACAGTCACATCTCCGATCACTTTTTACCCTCTATTTCTGTCCTTATAATTCGTTCATCTTCACTTATTTCCATCTCTCTCTCTTCTCTCTTTTAACATCTCCCTTCCTCTTCCTAACTTTCTTCAGTCTTCACTTCTTTCTCTGGCGTCTCCATTATTCTCGTTGCTCTTCTATCCCCGTCTCCCTTTTCTCTTTTTCTCTATTAACCTTTCTCTCCCTCTCTGCTTCACCTTTCCTTATCTATCTCTGTTCTCTGTTCTTTATCTCTTCCTCTCTCCACTTTATTACAGTGTATCGCTCCCCCTCTCTCTCTCTACTCTTACTCTTCTCTTTCTCACTCTCTCTCTCTCATTCACCTTCACTCCGCCTTTCTCCACCTCATTAACCATTCTCGATTCACACCTCTCACAGCTCATCCACATTACCATCTATCCCTTCTCTCTATTCCCCCCCCCCCCCTAGTTGATTTATCTCTCTTATCCTCTCATTTCTTTAAGAGCTCATTGTCACCCTTTCATTTCTCTTTCCGTCTGTGTCTGTTTCAACTTGTTTCTCCTCACATCATCTACTTTGACCCGCGCTCTCTCTCCTTCTCATTCTTTCATTCACCGACCATATCTCTCCACTCTCTCTTCCTCTCTCTCTCTCTGTCTCTCTTTCACCCTCACCAGCCTTTGTCTACTCACTAGTGAAGTTGTTTACTAACTCTTCTTTCTAGTTATCATTTCTCCCCTCTTCCTCTTTCTCTCAACTCTCTCTCTCTCTCTCTCTCTATCCACTTCACTCTACTCTTCATTCTGACCCTCCTTATTCTTCCAGTCACTCTCTGTTTCTGTTCCATGTACCAAGTCCCTCGTGTGTTTTCCTTCCACTCGTCTGCAGGGTGAGACACGTCTCTAAACATTCACGCGTCTCTGCTCTGTCTTTCTATTCATGCAATCTCCCTTCCGTTTCTTCTTTTATCCCTATATTTATCCTTTTATTCTACCTATTATTTCGTTTCTTCAATCCACTTATCTATCAAAATCTACCCGTTCTTGATACCCTGCATTCAACCATTCTTCCGTCTATGTTGACTGCTGACCAATCTTGCATTTTACTTTTATTCTATCAACACTGTCCGTCTCTCTCCATATCTATCTATATATCTGTCTGTCTTTCACATCTTTTCACTCCTCCGTTAGTCAGCTGAGTTGGGCACCAAACTCATTGTACATAAAAATCCATTTTTGACTAAAATTTAATGAAAACAAGCAAGTTAAATCTCTCTCCCCCCTCTCTCTCTGTCAGTGCGCGTGTGTATGTGATGTGTGTATTTGAATATGAAGGCGTATAGGGGTTTCGAGCAAATGGGTTCTCAGTCATTAAAATGGATCCACCATTAGCCGTCTAATTTGCGTATGTTTGTGTTATATTATAGACACATTATGTAGCAAAAGTGGGAAATGTTTCGAACTTTCCTCTACCTCTAGTTATGTTAACTGATATATTTATACACACTCGCACACACAGAGGGGTGCGTATGTGATTTACGTTTGTGTTGTGTGAGTGTACATATACACATGCGTACATACATAAATACACAGACATGTGTGTATAGATGTAGATATATATATGCACGCGCACAAAATAGATGAATAAATGACTGTCGGTGTTTGTTTTTTATCAATAAGGATCGTATTTTTTTCATTTTGCATCGGAAATAACAACAATATGGCAACATTTAATCGTACGGAAACAATTTCCAAGCAACACAAGCTACAGATGAGATTCATTCATTCTCAATATATTAAAACATAATAAATCAAGGAATGGGTGCATGTCTTTAGCTGTTACTTTTTCCCTATTTTTTAAATGCGCAGGCATTCAACACAATGAATTATTATTATTATTATTATTCTCAATGGTTGTCGCTATCTAGTAAAACATTGATTGAGAACGAACTATGGGGGGAGTCTCTAATGCACGGCCTGCTAGAAGTAGAACCCTAATGTACTTAAGATCACACCCTTACAGAATAAAATTATAAAAGGACACATTAGATAATGCGGTCTTACATATCCCACCCCTCTTCCAAAAAAGAATAAAAGACGAGATGGCTACAGCTGAAATGCCGCTGATGATTAAGATCTGTTGGAGCCGAGTGGTCTTGGACGACATCAACAAAATTAACCAGAACCTCATGTAGTCGTTCGACCGGCTCTAACAACTAAATGTAGTTCATATGACACCATATCACCTTAAATCAAGAAAGGACACTTTAAATAACACATTTCTATATTTCTTTAATTTTTATTTTATACCGCAATTTTGAGCCATAAGCGTCGTTAGTTACAAGTTTCCAACGTGCCAATCAATGGTTCATGGCGAAAGTGAGTGCATAACCCGTTGCAAGGAACTTCGTTCGTTAAACACCGTTTTTTTTCTCCGGTTTCCCTCGCCAGTTCTAGCGCGATGGACTCACTCGGTTTCTTTCTACCAAATTTCAAGCACAATGATGTCAGTCCGAGGTTATGTTAGAACACACTTACCCAAAGTTCCACGCAGTGGAACCGAACCCGGTATCACGCTGTTGTGAAGCGAAGGCCGTGGCTTTTACGTATTTTTCCTTGGTCTGTTCGATCACAGTTGACCTGGGGTTAAATAACAACGGCAAAAGCATCTCGGACAATCAAACTCGTAAATTTTGATTTATTTATCTTAGAACATAACTTTTTTTTGAATGGCTCTCTACTCAACATGTCGTATTCCTCTATTTATTTACAACTGTTGTAATATTCAGAATCAATCCTTCGATCAGAACATTCTCTCTCTCTCTCTCTCTCTCTCTCTCACACACACACATACACACAAATAACCTTCACCTATTGACACAAAATTTCGTTCATCTTTTGCTTCTAATTGGTCGATCGACCTATCAGAAATAACAGCCAAATCTCTTAAGTCACACCCTGTCTTTAGAGGTATATCGGATACTTTGCTTCGAAAAAAAAAACATGAAGATAGTCACCGCTAGAATACCATTGATTATAAGGACTAAAAATTAATAGTAACAATAAACCTTAGTAATCGAAGGTCGTAATCGTCTGAGATTCATATGGTATTGTCCGAGTGAACAGTGTTTATGTCTGGAACAAGTTTGATTGGAGGAACTATCGGCAGGAAGTCACCGAGTAATTGTTGTAAGTCCGTCAATGTACTTCTCTCTTAGCTAATTACTCTGGCCTGATGTCAACAATAAAATGTGTTAATTCCTCTATTAGGACACTAGAAATATCTATATACATAACTTGATGTGGAACAAAAAAGAGAAATCATAAAGTCCGCTTCGGTCGTCCGGTGTTCTATCTCCGAGCCAACACTCCAGTAGTTATTGTATGATTGTTTGTAAAAGAGTACTTTACGTTGTGAGGATGTTGTTTTCTGTGAACTAAACGATAGTCACTATCTGCTCAGTAAAAAAAAAAATCAATTCACAATATTGTATAAATTCGTGTTCCATGAAGAAGTGAGTGTATGTTTATGCTGGTATTTTATGAGACCAAATAATAAGCACATGATATGTCTAATTTAAAAAAAAATAAATTCTATATATTTTTTTTATTTCTTGCTGTTTTTATACAGTGGCTAATTATACACACCACTACATATGTACGGGTCGATACCCGTATGTGATTGTTCTGAAGACTACAGTTGGGGGTATGCATGTTGGTGGGTGTGCCTTGAAGAGAGAGTTTCTTTCGTTCCTAGCTTTCCGTCCAATGTAATAAAATATCAGTAATATACTAGAGGTTAGTTGATGCATTATATGCGGGAGGGTAGGGTCCTATTTAAAAACGCTTGCTATGACCCCTTAAACAATTTTCTAGGGGTTATATTACAACTTTACGAACTTCTTTGTTCCTGGTTTTCTGACGCTTCTTACATGATGTTGAAGTATAAAAATAAGAAGTAGCAATATGGATGGTGTATGTGAAAGTATGCGCTCCGAAACATGGTCGAATGGTTAAGAATTTTGCGTTGCAACCATGGGGTCGCAGGTTCGATCCCTTTGCGTCTTGGGCAAATATAGCTGATAAACAACTGCTTCACGTGATCATTAATTTTACATTTGTTCATAAAATTATTGAGGTACTTCCCTCAATGCTGATCTTGAAAAGCGCGGCCTTTTCAGACAGATGAAGTGACCAACACAAACTGTTTGCAAATAAAATCTAGGATTGAAACAATAAAATTTTGAGACTTTTCTAAAATTCAGCATATAACTTAGCCGTAGCTGTTGTCTCAATTCCTACAATAAAGCATGGTTTCTTTAAGACTACTATTTTAGAGGAGGAAGTAAAACAATTAGAATAATATACATATATTTATGTGTAGATAGACTTCAGATGTAAGCCTTTCTTATGAGCAAACATTGCACACGGCAACACACATACAAGGGAAGCTGCTTATTATAATCATATATAATGTTATCAGAGGGTTATTTGTTATTAAAATTGGCAGGTTCAGAATTAGATTCTGGATATTCTCAGTTTAATGTTATCAGCTAGCTGTTGACATCTGAAAGGTTGTGCTTCAGAATGGTGCCAATGAGCAACTTTCATTGTTTGTATGTATACATACATACATATATATAAGTGTATATGAACGTATTTGTATGTACATATATGTGTATATATATCTACATATTTAAACACATACATATATCTGAATAAATGAATGGAATTCACGAGACTCTTTATGGAGAACCACTACAACCGTTTCAACTCATTGTGGACCCACAGCTTACAGGTGAGATGTTGTGCAATCAATTGTCATGCATTATAGGTGCAGATGTGTCTCCTGAAAAAGTACTTTGTCTTTTTACTTGCCTTTTCACTTATTTATATAACAATACATTTTAGTTAGTGTAGTATTCAATCCATCTCCATAATGAACTCACACAGAAAGGAAATCTTGAAGTAAATCCGGTGGTAAATACCTCCAAATTGTTGTTCACATCAGTTAGTCAAATATTAACAAACTTTAAACAACATACTACCAGGTGTCTACTGGAATTTAAATTTAAATATATGTATATTTATCACAAATTTGCAGAGTTGTTAGTAATTCACATAGATTTCTTTGTGGAATTGGTTTTGGTTCACTGTTCTCTGTTTAGATCCTGGCAACATCAATTTTGCCTTTTCATGTCCTGGGGTCTTTTCTACTCCCTCCATCGCTCTCTTTCTCTCATTCAAATAAAGTAGCTTTGGTCAGGCCTGGAGAAGGATAGGTTGTGCTAGCTATAAATATCACAAGAAACTCTCCATTTCTTAACATCACCTATACAGCTCTAATAGGACTTGAAGATTCAAACCTGTGCAGTCAATATATATGTATATATATATCTGTGTGTGTGTGTGTATACTCTCTTACCAGTTTCAGTCTTTGGACTGTGGTCATGCTGGAACACTGTCTTGTTGGGTTTAGTTGAGGAAACCTACCACAATACTTATTTGAAGTTTGGTACTTAAACTGATACCAGTTGCCAAGCAGTGGCGGGGTGGGGGAGAAGCACAAAGACACATGAGTGATGCTAGCTTGTAGATATAATGTAAAATTATAAAATTGATGATGATTATAGTGATACTCTGTGTATGTGTATATGTATGCATGCAATATATACACGTATATATATATATATATATATATATATATATATATATATATATATACACACACACACACACACATACAATATGTATATATATATGTGTGTGTGTGTATCTATAAATAGATTTCTATATGTATACATATGTAATGTTAAGTTTATTTAATGTTGTTCTTGTCTAAACATAAAGGTTTGTGTTATAGGACAAGGCAGGTTACTACAAATAGATGAGAAACAAAGCTATTTTCTCTATGTGATCAACATTCGCAGTGCGCGTGTCTGTTGGTGAGATAATGCCTGTTAGTTTGTCCCTAAATATAACATTGATATCTTGACCACGTTGTGTCTTTCATTTGTGAGGTTGAAGAGATGAGTTGTAGATAAACCATATGCTGAAGTTTTATGCTTGTTCTTTACAAAAGGCCATAGTCAAATAGTAAAAACTAAAGAGCTGATTTAATCAACAGAAGACAACTTCTTAGCTTTTCTGCTTGCAAATTGATTGTTATAACACACTTCAACCAAACAGCCATCTCTTTCTTGTTTACACCAAGTGATAATGTGTATTTCGATAATCACACTTTCAGTTTAATCAAGATTGGTGAAGGCAGTGGAAGAGAGGGATAATTACGATATAAAATTGCAACATGCATAGATAAATATGTTTGTTTGCATTAACTGAGATGGTCACTATCAAGCCACCATAAGAAATATGACTAAGTCACAGACCTTGCTAGAACACACACACACACACACACACACATGACTTCACTGACTGCTGCTCTGTAATTATCACTTGTGAACAATGGTTGAAAAGGCTAAAATATTATGAATGGAAAATATAACAAACATGGAAGGGCCACCTATGCTGTCATGAAAAAGTTACATACTTGAGACATAAAGAAAAGAAAAAAAGTTAATAAAAACAGTATGGCCACGGCTGGAATGTCTTCGATCATGCTAGATCTGGACTTACTTTACAAAGACAACTGCAACTTCCTGATGAAGTGCAAGCACTGGTTACCTGACACTAAGACAATCCCCAAGTGTTACAACTGAAAGCTACATGAATAATAATGAGTGCAGCTATATTGAAATGTTCACACTGGTCACCCAATTCACTTTTTACCAATCTCCTTTTTTTATACCTTATAACCTCACTTTTTTATTAAAATTTCTTTCTCTTCTTTTCTCTCCTCTTATACAGCTTCCTTACAGAATCTATTCCTGTGTCATTCGTTCTTGTGAAATCACCGTCATTTTACATGAAAGCATACACAAACACACTCAGACAGTCATACACACACACTAATACACAACGTATGTGTGTGTATGTAATATAAAATATATATAAATATTTACATTTACGTATGTATGTGTATGTTCATTGCAGGCTAGTATAATGATGATTTTTGTTTATATAAATTACATATATGTTTGTATGTATGTATGCTTGTGTGTCTGTAATATATGTGCATGTATGTATAGCATCATCATCATTTTAAAGTCCTTTCTACTATGCTTATGTGGGTTGGATGGAGTTCATTGAGGTATATTTTCCATGGCCACATGTTCTTCAAACACACACTCACTGTGCTTATATGTACACTCCTCACTTACACACATACACACACACATGTACACTCACTCACACACACACATATGCATAAGAATTCATACTGCTCACAAATCTCAAGAAATGGTATGTAATCACAAAGTATTTAAATAGAGTGAAAACAAAATCTTTTACATTTATTTGGAAATATTTACAATGTTTATTGGGTTCATCAATGTAGAAGAATTTTGGTTTTGATAATTTAATCCTCAGATATGTGGCATTGATTGATCGACTGATTGATTTTTCCTTTTTGTTTAGTTTACTTATAAATTTTTGTTGTTGTTTATGGAAAGGGATAAAGCCAATGTAAGACAAAGAACCTGGCAGAGGTTCAACAATCTATGTAGACACACGTTATATATATATATATGTGTGTGTGTGTGTGTATATATATATATAGGAAGACAGAGTATGAAAGAGAGAGAATGAGACCTAATACAAATATGTTTTAATATAAACACATATGCACAATTTATATATATGCATATATTGATATACATATATATATATGTATATATCTTTATATATATATATATATATATATATATATATATATATATATATATATATATATATATATGGAATGTTGAGGCATTTAGCAGATATGTGTGTATGCACATATGTTCATGCATATGTATTTATGTGTGTGTGTATATATATATATATATGTTTTAATTTTTTATCACTAGAACTGATTGAAGAGCCATATATATATATATATATATATATATATATATATATATATATATATACACACACGTATTTTTTTTTTATCAAGCCTATATGTATTCATACGCATATTGATGTATATATTTATACACAGACACATACATTGTTATACATAGAAATTCATCTTAATCTATAGCAAAGACATTTGTTTACAATTACCTTACACAAAGAGATATGGACACACACACACACACACACACAGATGATAGGCTTTTATTTAGATATGTCTATCAAATCCACACATAAAAATCTTAACTCGGTCTCAGTCTCCAGTAGAAGATAAAATACTTGTCGGAAGGACTGAACTCAAACCACATGGTTTGAAAATGAAGTTTTAACTATAGGGAAGGTGACGTCATCTGTTGTGGCTTAGCAGTTTTCGAAGTGTCACAAATATGAACCAACACACAGACACAAACACATACACATGTATGTACACACATGTATACACATACACACTCATACACATGTATATGATGGTTATTTTATTTAGATCTCATCTCCTTGTCCTGCTCTTAAGGCTTTAGTCAGCCCAAGGATATACATTTGTCTGTGTGTAGGTATATGTATATATAAAGATGTATATCAAAATACTATATATATATATATATATATATATATATATTTATGAACACGCATGTATAATGATTTATATATACATATTTATAAAGATTTATACCTACACACACATGTATATTTATCTATCTATCTATATATCTATATATATATATGTCATGTACCCAGATATGCATCTATATATACATGTAGATGAAGGTATGTACATACATGTACATATATATGCATATACTCATATATTATTTATATGTATATATATATATATATATATATATATATATACACATCATACATGCATGCATGCATACGTACATACACAAGTGCAGGTATAAATGTGTGTATGTATATATACATACATACACACACATATTCACATCTGTGTAAATGTATATATATATATATGTATGTGTGTGTGTTTATGTGGATTTTCTGCTTGAGCCTATAGCCATCACTTGCCAGCAAGTGTTAATTGCTCACATGCATCATGCTATCATTAATTGCTGTACATACTTCTGTAGTTGCAGGGAGATGTAGAAACAGTCTCATTCCTCCCTGCTCTGTCTCCTTTCAGCTGTAACATTGAAGATATTATAGATGGAGAGTGACAAAGCTTCACCAGCACTAGGCTTCTGTTTATTGTAGGTGGGTTGATTGAAGCCACTTGAAATGAAGTACCTTGAGGAATAATATGATGCACTGTCTGGTCCATAATATTATGATCATGAACTTAAACACCTTAGCAGTTATTGAAAAATATACATCTATAAGTGTGTGTGTGTGTGTGCACATATGTAAACGCATAAACAAATATATATATATATAAATATACACAAATATATATATATGTGTATGTATGTATGTATATATGTACACACACACATGAAAATAATGTATATATTCATATATAAATAAATAAATATATATATAAATAAGCATATATATATGTATATATATATATATATATATATATATATATATATATATATATATATACATACATAGATACACACATACATACATACATACATACATACACACACACATATGTATGTATGCAGATTTTTTCTTTTCATTTTTTTTCTTATTTTTCTCACTGTCCAACATCCTTGTTTTTACAATATATCTAATGTAAATAGATACATGGTGTATTTTATAAATACGCCTGTTACAAGTATCAAAAGCATGAAACTATTAGTAGCTATCTCTCACTGGATGGAGTACTTTTTCTGTTGATTCTGCATATATTGGATCTGTCTGTCTATCTATCTTACATAACGTGCGTGAGTGTGTGTGTGTTTGTACATATAGAAATATATGTGTATGGATCTTTGCTGACTGCAAATCTGGAATTGCAATCTCTCTCTCTATGAATTCTAGTTCTTCAGACCACAGAATTCTTTGTTATGAAATTGCATGTTATTTTCTTCCGCCCACTTGTGGATTGCATTAAGGTCATGCTGTTGATGTACAGCATCATCAATATTCTGTATTGCCTGAGGTAGTTTTTTCCTTATCAATATCACTACTGGAAATAGCTGTACATATACCTGACTGCATGTCTGACAGAGCAACCACTAGTAACATTGGTCCCAAAAGGGTTCCAGAGAAACTCAACTCAAAATCAGTATTTCCTTTGGAAAGGCCCCATTTGCTGTCACCCTCTGACTTGTGCTTCTTAAAACGTTACATAGCCACCCTCTTAATTTCTGAACTAATTGGAGATCACGGCATCAAGCACACCATTATTGTTCTTTGCAAAATCCACAGGGTGGCTGTGTGGTAAGAAGCTTGCTTCCTAATCACATGCTTCTGGGTTTAGTCCTACTGCATGGCACCTTGAACAAGTGTTTTCTACTATAGCCTTAGGCCAAAGCTTTGTCAGTGGATTTGATAAATGGAAACTGAAAGAAGCCTGTTGTATATATGTGTTTGTGTGTCTTTACATTTGTGTTTGTTCCCCACCAATACTTCACAACCGGTGTTGGTGTGCTTACATCCCCATAACTTAGGAGTTCAGCAAAAGAAACCAATAGAATAAGTACTAGGTTTTAAAAAAAATAAATATAGGAGTCGATACATTCAACTAAAATTCTTCAAGGCAATGCCCCGACATAGCCACAGTCTAATGACTGGAACAAATAAAGGATAAACAATATAATGAACAATTAAGCAGCTCTTTCAACATCCAGTCATAGTGCTGCAGCGTTTGAGTAAGGCAGCTTCTTTCTGGGTTTTGCTGAGTGTTTGTCTCTATTACTTTGGTGACACGTGAAGTCAGAGTACATAGCCCTGTAATTTTTTTAAGTATCTGCTCTGCTTCCAGTATCTGCTCTGCTTCCATCTTTATGATTAGGGCATATTGTGCTTTCCTTCATCTTTTTTCAGAGATTTCTTAATTACAAAGAAGCTTTAGGAAAGTTTCTAGTGTGGTTTAGCTAAAATTTGTTTATATGCTACTTTTAGGAGGATTGCTGGGAATCCACCAGGGCCCAGTGCAGACAGAGTTTAAGCTCATTTCATCTATGGTTGATATTACATCTATCTCATTTATGTCATGTAACAATGGTTGGCACCTTCCAATGAAGAGCTGTTGTATCAAAGATCTCTTCTGGTTCATTTAATTGCACATATCCTGTGGGAGGGTGTAAACAACTTTTGAACTGCTCATTCAGTATTTCACTTATCTTTTTGGTGTCTGCTCTTAATAAGTTGTCTTTTTGGAATAATGGCCATATTTTGTGATGCACACTGGCTGTTTCTTTAACAAATATGTTGTTGTATATATTTTCTATAGTCCAAGTTTCTCTGTTTCTCTGATATCACCCTTTCGTGACAGTGCCTGAGTTTCTTCTTTATTCTTAGGACCGTCCTTATATTGTCAGATTGCTTGTTGTCTGTTTATTGGTCTGAATACTAAGCATTCAGATTTCCCTGTCACATGTAGAGCTTATTTATTTACATTGTTTTGAATTAATCATTCATTATCTCACAGTTTCAAGATTTCAATGATTGTGGTTGTTTATTTCTAGAATGACATTGTAGAATATGTGTGAGAGGCCAAATCTGGCAGGTTTGAACACAAAACAGGTGCAATACCTGGCTGGATATGGTCAGTTTAAATGCTAAAGAGTTAAGTGATATGTGAACTTTGTTCTGTCTCATAAGAACTTGTGATGTTGACATGAATAATTTAAGCATTATTTCATTGCATTGCATCAAGAAATGTCTTGCCAGTCTTTAAACAAGGACCGCTTCTGGACTGATTTCCAATCAGCTTTATGAATGTTTTGGCTGGATAACTGAGTGTATATTTGTGGTTTCCCTTGGACTATACATTGTAAGTTCTATAAGGTTGTGGTTCAAGAAGATTGTCGCATTATAGGTGAGTTCCATGTTCTTTATGAAGCAGAGACCATGGATGTATTTGCTCCTGGTGGGTTGAAACATAATTTGTTCCATGAACAACATGTTAGAGTGTTCAAGTAGATCTTCTGTTTGTTTTTGCTCATGCAATGACATTCCCAAGAGAATGTGACATTCAGATCATTCAATGTTAGTTAATTTGGTTGATAGAAACAGAAAACAGTCTCTTGTACATGCACACGTGTGTGTTTGTGTGCACACATACATACAATTTCTTTTCTGTTTGTGCTTCCTTTTCTTGATATTACATGTGTCATCATCATAAAAGTGGTTATTTGTTCCCAATCATCTTTGCAAACATGTCCAGTCATATGGAAATATTACTTTGCTCAGAAACAAGTGAGTGTTGTCGACAGGAAGGGCATTTAGCTGTAGAAAATGAATTCTACCTGACCTAAGCATATGCACTGAAAAGTGGATGTTAAATCAGTGACGATTTTATATATAGATACATAGTTATGTGGTAAGGCTTCAACAAATAGAATTTGCTTTTGTCATACCAGGAATTTTCCTTGTCCAGCTTTTCCCTTTTCTTTTTGAATCTGTTCCAGAATTTTCTCCAGTACATGGGACACACTCCATTAGAATGCTGATGATAGTTTCAAACATTTTTCTAGCAATTTATATACCCTGATCTGATCTAATTGGTTGTATCCAGGGAGACATATGCGATACATAGTTTATTCGTTCATATACACGAAATATGTTTCTCATAATCTTTCCTTGGTCCACTGTCAAAATGTTTATTTTTGCGTTTGTTGACAAAACACAGCTCTGGAGTGCCAGGTGTTTATTGGCCATAAGTTTCATATAATATGGGTGAACAATCTGTTTCTTACCACTATATAATT
Source organism: Octopus bimaculoides (assembly GCF_046866305.1). Taxonomy (NCBI): domain Eukaryota; kingdom Metazoa; phylum Mollusca; class Cephalopoda; order Octopoda; family Octopodidae; genus Octopus; species Octopus bimaculoides. Next base: position 20,322,889 of record NC_142943.1, read on the forward strand.
TCTACCTATAGATCCTTATCTAGAACTGGTAGCCTTTTGTTGGGGTGTTTGGGTAGGTAATTAATGGTAGCTTTAATGCATTCATCAGTGGACATTGCTATCTGCTGGGTCTTTTCTATATAAGTGTACATCTCTATAGGTATGGATTTCTCTCTGTTTGGTACTGTTTGAGTACTTTATTTCACCCTACCATGAAACTGTTGGCTACATCAACAGCAATGGCTGCACCTGTCTCTTGATTATATTCTGAAAGTAATGTGAATACAGGTATGAATTTTATATTAAGACCTAAATCAGTCGACTCAACACATGATGGTGAGGAATTCTCCATTTTGTATTACTATCAGGACAACCCTTATATTTTTTCATAGATTCTGTGACATGGATCACCACTGATGTTCCTGATGCCTTAAGGGATTCCAGGTCTTTCAATATCAGATCCCCTTGTCTAGCTAACATAGCCAAGGCTGATCAAGTACCGGCTTGGATCCCAGCAGCAACATACAAACCTGCTCTCTCTACCCAGTTCTAATAGTAGAAATACTTGCAGCTTCTGCAATGGAATGTATGGCCACTCCTCCTTGCTGCACTAGTAATTCCAATGCAGTCAGAGCTTTGCAGCCTACTTTAATTGGCTGCTGCAAGCCCACAAGCCTTAGCTTCTGCACTGATCAACTGGCTCCTGGTATTTGGCTGGCTTTCTCTCGTAAACCTGCTCCATAGTTTTTCTCAAGGCACAGTCAGCTCATTCATGTGTGTGTGTGTGTGTGTGTGAGAATATATTTATAGGTATGTGTGTGTGTATATATATATATATGTATATACAAATCAGATTGGAGCCTGGTGTAGCCATCTGGTTTCACCAGTCCTCAGTCAAATCGTCCAACCCATGCTAGCATGGAAAGCGGACGTTAAACGACGACGACGATATAAGTATGTATATAAATATTTGTGCATATATCTATAAATCATGGAGAGGAGTGGCTCTGTGGTAAGTTGCTTGCTTATGAACCACATGGTTCCGGGTTCAGTCCCACTGTGTAGCACCTTCGGCAAGTGTCTTCTACTATAGTCTCGGGCCGATCAAGGCCTTGTGAGTGGATTTGGTAGACGGAAACTGAAAGAAGCCCATCGTATATATGTATGTGTGTGTGTGTATATGTTTGTATGTCTGTGTTTGTCCCCCAACATCACTTGACAACTGATGCTGGTGTGTTTACGCCCCCATAAATTAGCAGTTCGGCAAAAGAGACTGATAGAATAAGTACTAGGCTTACAAAGAATAAGTCATGGGGTCGATTTGCTTGACTAAAGGTGGTGCTCCAGCATGTCCACAATCAAATGACAAACAATTAAAAGAATAGATGTGTCTGTGTGTATATATATATATATATATATATATATATATATATATATATATATATATATATACATATATATATATGACTTTTTATGTCAACTTATATATAACAATTTTTGTACAGTACATGTCCATGAAATGTCTACAAAGAAAGAGTTGACAGTACCTTTGAAGTTTTGGCTTGCTTACCTTTGTCAGACTGTGCAAAAGCAAAGTAAGTCCAAACTTCAATCTTTGTCATTCTTTCCCATGAAAAATTTTAACATGGTAAAAACACGACAGGAGATTTATTTTTAAAATTACTTATATAATTTCAGAAGTAACTCTCCTGTCTTGAGTTTTTATTTTTTTGATGTTTACTCTGTGGCTTTTATATCTATGGAAACCAGTAACAAGAAAGTTTGATGAAAGAAGATACGTTCTCTTCACAGATTTTTCTTTTGTAATGTAACCGCATACATGAAGTTCTACATACTCATTATATATTATATGCTTTTTTATTCACACTATATCAAAATATCTAAGATTTTACTAACACATATACATATATATAAAAACTATCAACTGTCTTTCTCTCTCTCCTACCATTCATCTATAGTATCCCTTCCAATGCTATTCTATATCTTCCAAACAGATACCAACACCACTTCTGACATCATCCCAAAGACATTTCTCTTCTCCTTTATATACATCTATAACTTATATGACCCCCCTCATCCCTAGCTCATTTTCTACCTCCCACACCCAACCAGGATCCCTATTTTGCCCTGCCCTCCCTATTGTAACACCTACCCTTCTTTTCTTACATCATGCTTCTCATTGGATCTAACCACCACTCTGTATAACGAACTCATTCATCCTTATTCTTAGTACAAGTTTTGAAGAGTGCAGTTCGATTTCAACAGTTATTTTTTCAAATCTGTAATGGAAGTGGCAAAGGAGCATATTCAGCATATTTTGCTTTCATGAGTTCAATAAAGGCAACAACACACCGGAAAGTGTGAGGAATATTAATGCAGTATATGGGGATCAGACAATTAGCTTAAGCCAATGTCACTGGGGGTTCTAGAAATTCCGAGTGGGAAACTACTGCCTGGAAGACTTGTAGAGTTTGATGAGGATGTCCTGGTGGAACAAAATTCCATCGTAACTGTTGAGGAACTAGCAGAGAAACTCGAATTTGGTCGTTCAGCCATTTATCGACACCTGTGCCAGGAGAAAAACAACCACCTTTGGTTTCAAGACAAAAGGTGTTTTTCTATCAGGATAATGCTCGGCCACAAACAGCAAGGATGACATTCCAAAGGCTGAAGCAGTTTGAATGGGAAACAATGCCCCACCCATCATATTTGCTGGACATTACCCCTTCTGATTATCATTTATTCCGTAGTCTTCAAAATCATTTGGGTGGAAAAAATATGAATTCTGTAGATGAAATCAGAACAGTGCTGGAGGAGTATTTTTCATCACAGACAAGTGAATTTTGGAAGAGGGGCCTTGCAGATAGATGGAAGAGCATTGTAGAAAATGAAGGAAACTATATTTTAGATAAAAAAAAAAAAAAAGAACTTTGTTTATCTTAATTTTGTAAAATAAAAGAAGTATTAAAAAAACCTCATTATTTATATAGGATGACCCAATATATACATGTACATTCAAACATGCATAATTTCTGCAGTTACCTCCTCTGTTGTCCATATATAAAGGAACCTCTTTCCTTCTGTGTCACTTCTGGTTCTTAAAACTCTGAAATTTTAAATATAACAATGTAGAACAATACTTATCTCTCTTTCCATTCACATTTTCTTTTCTTTCTCCCACTCTTTTCCTTCTAACTAAATTTAAGAAGCTTCAGCTTGAAATTTCAGAGACTTATCTGTATTCCTGATCTCTCATTGAATGCTAAACTCATCTCTCCTTGTTTTCAATTTGTCTTCTTTGTTGTTCTCAGCATTAATTTGAACACACACACACACACACATGTTTTGCAAACATATCTATTTATACTGGAAGGTGAATAAATGAATCCAACACATGTAGTTGTCTAGCTTCATTTAACTTAAAATTTTGTAGAGGGAGATAAATTTGGATGGCAGATGGGCCTATAAATATACATATCAACAGTGTCAGGGGCCTCCAATGGTCTGTTGTTATCATGTGAACAGTTTGTTAAAATAGCAACCAGATAATTCTATGTATGTTTCCGTGTGTTAGCAGAGACAGTTTGGTGGTTGTTGACCTGTAAAGTTTGAAATTTTAGAGACATCAGGTACTGAAGGCGAAAGGGAAAAGGCTGTTCCACATGCTGCAGTAATTGGTCTGGTGGTATCAGGTTACATATCAGTTTCTGTTGTGTGCATAGTTTTCTAGTGAGAATTGTTTACTCTGAAATTGTGCTTGGGGCAGTTACGGCTAAGGTAATCTTTCCAAGGTATAAACAACCAGTGAAAAAAATGCATGTAAAGTATGCGTGTGTGTGCATGAAGGTACATGGCTCAGTAGTTAGAGCGTTGGGCTCACAATCAAGAGGTCGTGAGTTCAATTATCAGACTGAGTTGTGTGTTGTGTTCTTGAGCAAGACACTTTATTTCACGTGGCTCCAGTTCACTCAGCTGTGGAAATGAGTTGCAATGTCACTGGTGCCAAGCTGTATCGGCCCCTTTGCTTTTTCTTTGGATAAAATCGGTGGCATGGAAAAGGGCTGCTGTTGTGTATGGGTGACTGCTGGTCTTCCATAAACAACCTTACCCGGACTTGTGCCTCAGGGAGAACTTTCTAGGTGCAATCCTGTGGTCATTTGTGATCAAAGGGGGAGGGGTCTTTATCCTTTACCTTATGTATATATAAAATTTCATTTTATATTATGTTTGTTGCATTCTTTTACTGTCTTTTTGGTGAAGTTTAAACATCATGAAATCAGCTTTTATCACTTCTGTCCATGTCTTCCTTGGTCTTTCTCTTCCTCTGTCATATTTTCTTTCCACCTAGTTATTCTGGTACTTCAATCATCCTCCATATGCATCACATATCCACACCAACTCATCCTTTGTTGTTGCACATTATAACTCTTCCAATATTTAGTAGTTTTCTCTCTCAGCTCATCAGTCCCGTATCCTTAACACTTGCTAACTTTACACACACGCAGCCTAGCAAGCTTGCTTCATTTCTTCGCAACCTTCACACATGCTGTGCATTATGTGTCCCTATCCTACAGCCATACAATAGTGCACTTCATACTTAGGCAATACACACTCACTCTTCCATTCACTCAAAGAGAGTATCCTCTTGTTGCTAGCTTTTCCCGCCTGCCCTTATTCTGGCTACTGTGCATTTTCTCTCACTGCTGATTAAGTCCACCAAAGCACACACAAATATCATACATTCTTTAATGAATATCATGCTAAGTTGTGTTCAGGGCTGTGGAGTCGAAACAAAAATCTTTGACTCCGACTCCTCTACTATTGGCACCTCTGACTCTGACTCTTCTTTATGTAATTAAGTGATTGTGGTCTACATATCTCATACAGCATATGGATACACCTGTACTTTGAGTAAGCCTGTATGTTATAACTGGCTTATATTAAAGAATAAAGACATTGAGTTGGAGTCAGTATAGTTTTACCGACTCTGATTCCAGCTACCCTTTAATTGTTTTCGACTCCAACTCCACAGCCCTAGTTGTGTTGCTCGCTCTTTCCTTGACAATATTGCATCAAGTATAATACATTACAGCAGATGAAACACACACACATGACTTTGACCCAAGGTACCTGCATACAGTGGCTGAAATGAAGCCACTTACTTTTGAGGAAATACTGCTTATCCAATGCAGTGTTGCCCACAACGAAACTCATCCCACATGATAGTATTCTAAAGCAGTAGTTCCCAAAGTGGGCAGAACTGCCCCCTTGGTTGGGGGGGGGGGGCGTTGAAGAAAAGTGGGATGACAATGGGGTGATGTAAAAAGAAACATTAGTAGGTTAATTAGGTTTATGTTTTATTTGTGAAATACAGTTGTTTTGAATTTGCTGCAGAAAGTGGCCTGGGTGCCAAGTGGGTGGCAGCCTGAAAATGTTTGAAACTACTGTTACAAGGAACTTAATGATAAAGATTGGAAGAGAGAAAGCTTACCCAACACATGTACTTGTTTATGGCCAGTGACAATCAGTGCTCTGTCACTTTTTGTTGACTCAAAGACCAAGGAATTGCTTTACCAAATATAACATTCTCAACAGCCTGAGGCTCTGCCTATGTTGCAGCATACAGAGAGTACCAATCTGAATAAATGTATTAATGCACAGAAATATGCATGTTTATACTCACCATTTGTATTTCAGTTTTGGGATGGGTATACCACATTCCTGTGTGGTGTTATCATCATCATCATCGTTTAACGTCTGCTTTCCATGCTGGCATGGGTTGGATGGTTTGACTGAGGGCTGGCGAGCCAGGAGGCTGCATCGGGCTCCAATTTCATCTGGCAAAGTTTCTACAGCTGGATGCCCTTCCTATATATATATATATTGTTATTTTATTTGTTTCAGTCATTTGACTGTGGTCATGCTGGAGCACCACCTTTAGTCGAACAAATCAATCTCAGGACTTATTCTTTGTAAGCCTAGTACTTATTTTTATCAGTGTCTTTTGCTGAACTGCTAAGGTATGGGGACATAAACACACCAACATTGGTTATTAAGTGATGGTGGTGGGGGGACAAACACGGACACAAATACATACATACATACATACATACATACATATATATATATATATATGTAACTGTGTGACAGCATATCCTTCTGATCAGAGGAATGTTGGTGACCTGCTCACCTAGCCAACGTGATAGCATCATTCAAAAGTTAAAACACTGCAAAGCACATTGTGACTAGCAATGTATAACAACATCCAATTGTCTGGTAGATCACGTGATACCAATATCATGATATATATATATATATATATATATATATATATATGGCTGGGTGGGTGTATATATGTTTTTATTAGCATAATGATCCTCTTAAGATACACACATATTACATATATTCATGTGTGTTTTTTATGTGTGCTTTTGCCAAACCTACTCAGTTTCAAGCTGTGGTATTGCAGTCATTTGCCTTGTTAACAGACCATCAGACTGTTTTGTACTGTCTAGAGACTTGCAGAATAAAATATACTCTCTTTTGACAAACATGTAAGGATTAGCAACGGGGAGGATATGTCTCAATAATATATTTATCTAACCCGTCCTTGCTTGGGAAAATGGATGTAAAGGTAAAAGTGATGAAGACATATGGTCATTTATATATATATGTGTGGACATATATATAATTATATATATATATATACATTTCTACACTCTCGGAGTGGTTGGCGTTAGGAAGGGCATCCAGCTGTAGAAACTCTGCCAAATCAGATTGGAGCCTGGTGTAGCCATCTGGTTCACCAGTCCTCAGTCAAATCGTCCAACCCATGCTAGCATGGAAAGCGGATGTTAAACGATGATGATGATGATTATAAAGACATTCCATAATTTTTAATTTCCATATATATAAGTATGTTAGCATATGTCTCTGATCACTATATAAGGTATGTAAAAATGTATATTGTTCCTCAGAATATAATTACCATCATCATCACCTCTTGAGTAATTCTGACTACTTTTCATTCTGCATAGAACTAAGTTATATTTGGGTCAAATTTCACTGTAGCACTTCATTACTAGTCACTCCTTACTCTTAGCTTTACTTATCACAGGTGCCCATGATTATATCAAAATGTTGACCTTTGTATTCCATCCAGACTTCGCCTCCATAGCCACCCCACTTTTCCTGCCCTTCTCCACCCTTTCGCTTCTTTGCTCTCCACCCAACTGCTCCAGCTACCTTGTCTCTAGCTCCTTCCTATTCATTCTTACCCCCCCCCCCCTTCACTCCTCAACTTCCCCTCTCTCTCCCCTATTACCACTCACTTTCTTCTTTGCCTGTTTCATTCCATCAACACACTTTGTATCATTCCCCCCCCCCTCCCTCCTTCTTCTATAACAAAACCAATATGAATTGATGCAGTTTCACAGCTACTGAAATACAACTTCTCTGATGGAGCTTAATAAACAGTTTACTTTACTGAAACAACAGAGACCATCCTACAAGAACACAAATAGACCCATTTATGAAATATTCTGTATTAAGCATCAAGTTCTCTGATAATTGTGGCCTAACAACAACCAAACCAGAATTTTCATCATATCAACACATATATGTGAGTGTATGCATATGTATATGCACACCTCTACTTGTATGTGTGTCTGTATGTTTCTATGTATGTATTTTATATATTGAAGGATATTAAAACACTCCCTCAACTCAAAGAACATCCTTAACCCCAGGACAGAGGTCTTTGGACCTAGTTTGTACTTCAGGAAATTCCTGTTGGTGTCCTGGGATCCACACAATAACAGGTTCAATTACAAGTAGCGGCCAAAAGGAGACAATGCTCTATTGTTGACATAGAGTCACAAAGCCTTTTCCTCCTTCATTTCCTAGAGAGGTCATAGATTAGAGTCTGAAGAAATGCTGTAAAGCTGTGCTTTAGGGATGTGAAACCCAGGGTAACCCCATAGACCCACCCTATTTATCTTTACCTATCTATATATGCTCCTCAACTAGGGATCAATACTAGATGTGTCAAAACAATTGTCGTGATTAATAAATTCTCATATACTCCATCTTCCATCTTTCATTTACCATATATATATATAAGCAACTCTGTTATTTATCAAGGGGGCCAATATATGTCTGATGAGTGGTCAACAGACCATAAAACTGTCTGTCAGGGGACTCCTCTCTTCTACACAACAGGTGTATAAAATGAATGTTTAATGTCTTATATAAGCCACAGTGAGGTTTTACAAAATTTTATTTTTATTCACTTCACCTAATTTATACTGTATTGTGCATAAATAGATATTGTTTAATTAATGACAAGCCTTCAAAAGTGCAACTATGCAAATTAGGTTATCCACTACAGTGATAGCCTAAGTCATGACTGCTTTGTATGCAGCTGATCTATATTAGGCATGTGTTCTCTAGGGAGCCTACAAATTGTTAAATATGATTACTTTCAGGCTTTATAACATTAAAATTATGTGTGTGTGTGTAGCTATGTATGTATGTATATGAAGCTATGTGTGTGTGTGTACATATCTAAATGCATGTATATTTGTATGATTTTGGATATATGATATACATACACATATATGCATCATTTGACTTTTAGGGTAGTAAGGTGGCAGAATAGTTATGACTTCAGAAAATTGCTTTGCATCTATTTTTGTGACACTGCTCCAGCAAGGCCACAAACTCTAGTGGAAACCAGTAATAGAATTAATAAAATACATATATGTATATATAAGATGTATGTATGTATGTACAGAAGGTAAGGTGGTTGGTGTCAATAAAGGAATAAGAACAGGAGGAAAGGGGAGTGTTGACTTGCAGTGCTTAGGAGTAAGAGGGGAAGGTCTGATGCAATTATTTGCTTTCTAAAGCATCGTCATAGGAGGGAGGGGGGAAGGAGGGAGAAGCAGTTAAATACAGTTAATGGTAAAGAAGAGAGTGAGTATGAACTTATCTAACGATTTTTCTCATTTCACAGGTGGCATGGCACAGTGAAGAGAAGGGTTGACAGAGAGATAGGAGGGTTTCAGATAGACAAGACAGGCAGCAAATGTTGACTTAGCCGATACAAATGGGAGAAAGCCCAGCTGTAAATATATATATATATATATATATATATATATATATATATATATATATATATATATATATACAAACCCATATTGGTGTATGCTCCGACATCTCCAGGTGTTCAAAGAATCTCCTGATCTGCATATTGCCAACCAGCATAAACGTGTGTGTGTCCATACATACAAACATTTGTGTGTGCACGTGTGTGTGTGAATAAATAAATATATATATATATATTATTTGCAAACAACTTGAAGATACAAGAGCTACCAGCTGAATGCACCACATACTAGACACAAGCAGCTTATGGGATCAACAACATTAATGTACAGTGAAACCTTCATTGAAAAGAGGCCCCACTTGCTAGATCAACTGGTTACTAGGTTTCACTCAGTATTCTTCTAGCCATTAACCATCATCCCTTTTTAACCAATTCCAGTGTATATATATATGTGTATGTATTTGTGTGTGTGTGTATGTATATATATATATATATATATATATATATATATATATATATATATATATACATATATTCAAATATGAATTTGATGCAGCGCTGATGTTGTAAACATTATCAACCATATATGCACAATGTCTGTGCTTTGCTCATTCATTGGTTGGCTGCAATTTAGCATGGTAGGAATGACTCCCTCAAAGTGCCGGGTGTTAAAACACCCAAAAGTCACAAACAGGTGAGACAACTCACCCCAAATGCCATCACCTGTCTATGACTTTCGGGTGTTCTAACATCCAACATTTTTAGAGAGTTGTCCTCACCACACTAAATCTGAGCCTGCTGGCAAACAAGCCAATCAAATACATTGAGTATGTGTGGTTGATGATGTTTGTGTGTGTGTGTGTGTCTACATATGCATCTGGTTTGTCTCAACACTTCACAAGTTTAGGATTTTTCATGATATCTGAGGCTTTAAGCAATAATGAATAAGTCATTACCCCTGGTTGGGATGCTAGTCTCTTGTCAATTTAACTCTGTTGCTGCTAGTTCACATTTTCTTATGAATGGACTGGTGAACATGAAATGAAGTTCGTTACTCTATGATACAATGGGCTGCCTGGTCTGTGAATGACACTGAAGAAATTATGGTCACGATATCAACACTCATGCTTTCAAGATAAATACACACATAGAGCTGGCTGCACTCTTTACACTCTGAGTTAAAATTTCATTGGGGCTGACTTGGTTTTTCATCCTTTTGGGGTAAAAAAAAATAAGTACCAGCTTAGTATTTGAGTTGATGTAATTGGCCTACCCCTCCCCCGAAATAGCTGGTTTTGTACCAAAATTTGAAACCAATACACACATATACATGTGTATTCTTCAACTCCCTTTAAAATAAAATCTTAAAATAAACATATAATTACATATGTATACACGTCTTCATACACACTTATGTGCACAAATGTGTGTGTGTGTGTGTGTGTACATACGAAAGTGAGGTGACTAAGGAATAAACAATTATCATAGGAACTTCATTAGCTTACAGCTGTTTCTGCTATAAGATGCTGTGGGCTCACAGCTGAGGGCCTGAGCATATATACATATCTCTCTCTCTCTATATATATATATATGCTCATGTATGCAAGTCAGGTGTGTATATATAGTATAACTATGTAAATATATATATATATGTGAATGTGTACATGTGTGTGTATATATATATATATATATATATAGATAGATAGATAGATAGATAGATACAGAAGCACAGATATTCACGTACTCACATTTATTGTATGTTAATGTTATTAGCTAAATCATGTGACAGGCTGACCAGTTACTATATATGTTGTATAAGATTAAATATTTTGCATCATTCCAATGACATTGTTGAAAGACCATTTATAAGAATGCTGCTTTCTTGGCAATCACATATCCATATCTTGATGAAACCCCTACAGTAAAAAAGAAAAGAAAAATTGTATTCTTGTTACAAGATGATGGGTAAATGCACACACATATATGTTTATAGTAATAATAATAATAATAATAATGATGATGATGATGATAACGATAATAATGATGATGATGATAAACATGTTTTATGTAATAACATTTGCACATGCAAACACACACAAACATATACATGTCATATATATAAGTACTTATACATATATGCTCATTATATACATATAAATACACATGGTCATATGAATATATATGGACATATACATGTACAAATATATATATATATATATATATGTGTAATTTATATAAGTATAATATACAGATATATATATATATATATATATATGAATATTATATTTATATGTATGTATGTGTGTGTATAATATGTGAACGTATAATTTACAGATATATATAATAAATATATAATATATACATATATATATATATACATAATATATATATATACATAATATATATATATATACATAATATATATATATATATATATATATATATATATATATATATATATATATATATATATATATATATATATATATATATATATACTTTAATATATAACCATATACGAAAAGAAAACAATAATCTTGCTGCTGCCAATGGTTTTCTTTTTGTTTCATTTTGTTTTTTTCCATTAGAAATCATCGAAACAAGGCCATGAAGGCCACCGATCAGAAAGGGGTTAAAAAAAGAGAAAGGATTTTTGCCAGAAGAGACTCTAAAGACACAGACTCAAGTTATGCTGAAAAGATGTATGGGCGACATAGGTGCGTGCACCTGTCTACATATGTTTCTATGTGTCTGTGCGTGTGTGTGTGTGTATATATATATATATATCTGTATATAGTATTGCATCCAGTGATGTCTTTGTTTTCATATTCATGTATGTATGTGTGGTGTGCTGTGTGTGTATGTCTTAATTTTAAAAAAGGCTGTAAACACTAGATGTAAATATGAGAATCGTTGTAAAATGTGGAGTAAAATATTCATTTCGAAACAAATTTACTTCCAGTTTTCGCAAAGAAGGCTAGATTTTTCAACTTTGAGAGGGCTCGGAAAGCCAGCCTTTGGCAGAACATTCAAGTCACTTTCAATAATAATAATAACAATAACAATAATAATAATAATAATAATAATAATAATAATAATAATTTTGGCACAAGGCCAGCCATATCAGGTGGTAAGGGTAATGATTTTCAACCAGCAAAAACACTTCACATAACCTTCAATTTTTATTGCGTGTTTATGTGTGTGTTTTTATGTACGTGTGTGTGTAAGTTTATGTGTTGAAATATCTACTCTTTATGTAAATTCACATATAACTATGTATTGTGTGCATGTATACATAGAAATACACGCGCGCGCGCTCATACACACACACACATATATATATACATATATATATATATGTATATATATGTGTGTGTGTGTATGTATATATATATATATATATATATATATATACACGCACACGTATATGTATTGAAATGTGTGTGTGTGTGTCAAACATATAAATGTACATGAGTAATATATATTAAAAAAAAAAGAACAAAAGACAGTATTCAATATTAAAATAGAGTGTAATACAGTGTATCAGATTTTATTGCGAAAGCTGAAAACTTCTCAAATTGTTTCACATCCCGATTTTCGTCGGATCGGATATGTGAAGCTCAGAGTAACATTTTCGCTTGCAATAAATGACCCACCACCGCCACCGCATACACACAACGAAACACGCAAAGACACACATACACACTGTCTCCCCCCTCCCCTCACTTACTCTCTCTCTCATATATGTTTTTTTTTAGTGCATGTGGAAGGGATATATAGTTAGTTGGCCGATATTCTCAATCTTACTAACTCGTGTTTGTTGCTGTAGAGAAGTTGTTGGTACATTGAAGGTACCTTCTTCATCTAACTATAATATCGTCAGAGTATATACTTAATTTTTGCGTCTGATCCAGGACGGAGATTTATCCACTTGGCACCAGGTGTATATGTCTAGTATGTGTGTTTGCGTATATATGTTGCTGTATGTATGCTTATATATATGTGTTTTTGTGCGTATGTGTCTTTGATTATATGAATGTGCATATTTGTGTCTGTATAAAATAGTTGGTAATGATACGTGCACGCATTTATGTATATGTAATATCAATCTGCATGTGTGTCCATGTGTCGATTATATGCAACCATACCTATATATATATATATATATATATATATATATATATATATATATATATATTTATGTGTGAGATATTTGTTGTGTATCATGTTTATATGTGTATATTTATGAATATGTATGAAAATATGCTTGTGTTTATATCTACGTGTATGTGTGTTTGTTTGTATGTATGTATATCATTGTGGATGCTTATATTTAGCTAGTGTCTGCTGTCTTGGTGTAACCGTATTTGCCCAGGTTCATTGCCAGTTGCACAGATTAAAATACAAACATTTATAACAACACATAAACATAAAAACAATGTTGTAATACCTGTCGTATAACCTGTCTCATTTATTTCTTATGATCGTATTTTTTTTTCTCCCTTGTGTCTGTCATGCATGTCTAAACAACACTGTTCGTTAAGTCTTGTATCTACATGGATAATTTCCCCCCAATTCTTCACTAGAAATACTGCTACATACACACATATCATACGATTACGAACTAACTGCAGGAACATGCTCTGTGAGAAAAAAAAAAAATTAAAAAAAGAAAGGAAGACAGAAAAAAGCAAAAAAGCCGGGTGCGGTTGGATACGTACACTTCCAGTCTCTCTCCTTCTCCCCCTCTCTCTCTTTCCCTCTCACTCACATCTTCATTCCTTTCTCTTGTGCTTACAACATCTACACTTTCACTTTCATAACGTATTTGGCTCCTTCCAAGCATTTACACACACGCACGTACACACACATCCTCTCTGTCTCTCATATACACAGACTTCTCAGCCGCATGTTCATTCATGCACACTAGCGACTCTCCCCCCCCCACTCCCCGTACACATTCACGAAGTATATCCACTTTTTATGTTCAACACGCATACATACACACACCTCCCTACTTCACTCACAAACCTTTTAATAATAAACACGCACACACACATACAACCTCTCTTCAAATAAACACACACTTCCGTCTATTTCTACATACACTTCTCCCTTTACAGCAATGCATGTCCACACGTACACAGTTTTCCACAGCAGAGAAACCCTCTCTATAAAAACAATATACGTACTTTTCTGCATTTAAGTATATACACACACATACACACACACGCGCGCGCCGCGCATTATAAATGTGTATAAACTGTGTTTGCACACACAGATGAGTGCAGTCCCTCATCTCTCTCCACCCTATACACACATATATATATATACAAGCCCCCCCACCCAATTTTGTTTTTCATACCTTGTCCCCCTCCCTTCTAAATATTATATTATCACACATTCACACCCATACGTATTTATTCTCCCCTTTTTCTCTACCACTTTGCTGACGCACCCTCTCCCCTATTTCAACATGATCATGCACTCCACTTCTATTTCTTCTACCCCCCCCCCCTCTTTCACGCACTTCCTTCATTAACTTTGCCTCTGTACACTTCCTTCCACCGGCTACTTCCTCACTAAACAGCCCTCTTTCTTAACCTTCGAGTCTGCAGTCACTCCCCACACAGGTCTTTTTCCTTACTACAAGGCAATCCCCATCTACACAGTTCTCTTTCTTACCTTCTACACTGCAGACCACACCCCAACCCTATACCGCTTTTTTTTTCTTTACCCCATACATTGCAGCCCCTATTTACATAGCTCTCTTCCTGACCCAATCCCTGCATGGCTACCTCTCCTGCACTGCCCTCTTCCTGACTTCTTGACTATAAAATACCCCTCTACACAGTTATCTTTGCCACCACAACACCCTGTTTCTTACCTATACATGCACCTACACCACCATTTTTTCAATTAACCCTTTTTTAAATCTGTCAGGAGGGACAAGCTGATGCCCTTGGACCTTCTTAGGGCCTCTGAGACTGATGGGAAGAGGGGAGAAAGATACCCTCAAACTGAAGACCTAACCCTTCTATACAAAGTAGACTCTCTACAAATGTATGACATCTACACATTGTAACCCCTACAACCATCTTGTCTGTGCACCTCACTGTCTCTCTTTCCCTTGGCACACCTTGTTTCTTCTCATCCTCTTTATCTCTCCCTTTCCATAGCCACAACTCATCTCTTATTATTTAGTCAAGGCTGAGGTTGACTTTGCCTTTCATTCTTTCGGAGTTGATGAAATAAGTACCAGTGGAGCACTGGGGGAGGGAGGGTCGATCTACTCGACTAAACCCCCCTCCCTCCTCCAAACTTCAGGCCCTTCTGCCTATAGAAGAAAGGATTATTTAGTCAAGGCAGTGAGCTGGCAGAACTATTAGCAGCATTTCAAACTGTCCCTACGTTCTGAGTTCAAATTCCGCTACAGTCAGCTTTTGCCATTTGTCCTTTCGGGGGTCAATGAATTAAGTACTAGTCAATCACTGGGGTCAATTTAATTGACTTACCCTCCTCCCCACAAATTTCAGGCCTTGTACCTATAATAGAAAGGATTGTTAGTTTTCCTCTCTGCATGTTTACGCACACCTTATGTCAATATATCTCAGTGTCTTTCAGCTCATCTTATCTCTACATATTTTGGTCTTCCTCAAGAATTTTTACCTCCACACATATATTACCTCTACATATTGTAGTCTTTCTCTACACACCAGTTTCTTCTTCACTCTTGCTCTTCTAAGCATTCTCTTCCCTACCTCTTTACGTAAGAGATGATTCCATACTACATCCTGCCTCTGTGAGCTTGTGAAGGGTATTGGTACTGCCCCTGTTCTTTCCTCTCAACACAGCAATTAAAAAACACAAAGTAAGAAAAATATCTCCCTTTTCTAGATGCAGGTGTGGCTGTGCGGTAAGAAGCTTGCTTCCAAACCACATGGTTCTTGGTCCAGTCCCACTGCGTGGAACCTTGGGCAAGTGTCTTCTGCAATAGCCTTGAGCCAATGCATATCTTGTGAGTGGATTTGGAAGACAGAAACTGAAAAAAGCCCATCATAAATATATATATATATATATATATATATACACACACAACTGTGTTTGTGTGTGTATGTTTGTCCTTCACTAATACTTCACAATTAGTGTTGGTGTGTTAACATCTTCATAGTTTAGCAGTTCAGCAAAGGAGTTCGACAGAATAAGTACCAGACTTCAAAAAAATATATATATATATGCTAGGGTTGATACATTTGACTATAAATCCCTTCTTGGTGGTGCTCCAGCATGGCCGCAGTCTAGTGACTGAAACAAGTAGCAGTAGATAAAAGATTCTACAACACACTAGTTCCCCCTCCCCCACCGCTGCCACCCACCACCACCACCACCACCAGCATGTACCTCTTACTTTCCTCTATAACTCTCTTCCTTACTTATTTTCCCCACCTTTTCAACACATTTTAACACTTAAACAAATTCATTCTCATTGCCACAAATACATTTCCCTCGCCTCTATACTTGTTCCTTAACATCATTTCTCTTACACACTACACATATATTCTTCCTCGACTCTAATTTCACACTCACTTTCTGTGCTTCTACACAATATTTTTGCAGTTGTATATTTACTCATATATACAAATATATATATTTATATGTTTATTCACTTGTCTACCTTTTTTTCTTTTTTTTCACTTTCAAATGCTCTTTCTGACTTCAGCAATCACGTTTTTTCCCTTCTTTCTTTCTGTCTTCATTTTTTTTCTTACCTCCATCTTTTTTTTTTCCAATTTCTTCTTTTTCAACTTATTTACCTTTATTCTAAGATTCCATGGCTTTTCTCATTTTTTTTTAACCTCCCGTTAGTATTATATATCTGCCAGTTGTTTTTTCGCTGTATTCTTCTTTTACATGCGCATACTTATAACAACTGAGATTTAAGTAATGTATATATATATATATATACACACACACACACACACATATACACATATATTTATATCTATTTATAGATGTTTGCGTGTGTGTGTGTATATATGTATATATATATATGTGTTTTTATATATATACACACACAGACACATATACATGTATATTTATATCTATTTATAGATGTTTGTGTGTGTGTGTATATATATATATATATATATATATAAAATATGTACATATATATATATATTTATATATGTATATTTATGTCTGCATATATTTAAATGCATTTGTAGATGAATGTATATATATTTATACATATAAGCAATATATGCATGTGTATGTATGTATGTATGTATACATATACACACACAAATATAAATATAAAACAAAAATATGAGTGTATATACATATATATATATGCACGCACAAACAAAATAAATATATATATATGCATACCTATATATAAATATAAACAAATACAGAGTATATGTGCATGTGTGTGTGTGTGTATACATGCATACATATACACATACACTTCTATTTTTTATATTAATTGTTAGCTATTGTGATATTTATTTATTTATCTATTCTTCAACTCATCATTGTATTTTTACATTCTAGCTCTGTTCATAGCTATGTTCATTGTTATTTACAAAAGCTTTTTTTCTTTTCTTTTCATTTCACTTCTTTTCTTTGTGTGTGTGTGTGTGTGTGTGTGTGCATATTTACGTGTATATGCATATTTGTATTTACATATGTGGATTTATGTATAGATATGTCTATATTATATGTCTACATAAATATATGTATATATTCCTTAAATACAATTTTTATTGCTCATTTCTCAGTGTGTGTGTGTGAATGTATATGTGTATTTAGATGTGTACATTCATGTCATGTATGTGTATGCCTTTTGGTAAAATATTTTGAACATTATTCTTCAAGAGACAATATTGTCAGTCAATATTGTATCTACTTTTGAAAGTGAAGCCACATCATACTGCTGATGATTTCTTCAAAATCTTCCAGTTCTTTATTTTAACTTCATGAAAAAACCACCTATTTGTTGCTGTTAACCAAAACACAACTACTACCCCCCACCAGTTCTTTTAACTCTTTTGTTACCATATTTCTGTTGAAATACATAACCTTGGTTTCAATTAATTTTGGAATAAGAAAGAATTTAGTTAAATAACTTTGTCATTATTAAGCTGGTGTTTGGAACATGAAATTTTAAATGGAAGGTTTTTAATTTACATCACTTTAAGAATGAGAAATTTGTGTCATAGAGCTAAGGGGGTTGCCCCAGGCTTGTTGGTATCAAAAGGGTTTTTTAAAAAGGGTACATGTGTCTACTGCATAGCTGATTGTTGTTGGTACTAGTGTTGTTTAGACCCATGTCAGTTCAATGACATTTCCTCTCATGATACTTTCATGTTATTGTTCAGACTACTCATAAATATTTTGGACTACATTATCCAATATGCCCTTCCTGTTTTAGAAGGTAGCATATGATTTCAATGAGATTTGGTTGCTATTTGTGATGTGGACACTAAGATTGACTCTTGTTTATATCTGGAATGGTTCCATATACTGGCTCAGAGCCATGCAAAATGGTCCCTTCCTTCCTTAGGCCTCCCATCTATTTATATACATGTGGCATATGTTGGACACTTTGAATTGCCGAAGTCCATTCCTTTTCAGGTTTGGTCACAACTGATTTGTTCCAGAGAGGGAAAAAATCAATGCCACTGCTGGTTTATGAACCCTAAAAGACCAAAAGATGAATTTAATATCAGCAACATTGAGTTCAGAGAGAAAGAATAACCATAGGTAACCATTTTTTACCTATGGTCCCCTTTGATTACTAGTTTATTTTGCTGCCCTCCACCCCACCCGTAGCCATTCAATGTTTTAAAACTAGTTTTAAAAGACTTCTTTCAAAATCCCTATTTTGTTTTGCTGCATTCACTTGTGTAGACTCCCTGAGGGAACGTTTCAGTTACAGAAAGAAACCTAGCTGTTTTTTGCAAAATTTTTCCATAGACCCTTGGCATACTACTGTAGATCCCCAGACCTCTCCCCTCCGATATGGACCCTAGTTGAGAACCACTGACATCAAGCACTCTGTCCAGTTCTCTGCCTGTTCGCTACCCACAGTGATGATAGCATATTGAATTGATACTTTTTTTTTAATGACCCCCATCATAGCTGATTAGCAAAATCAACACCCGTGAAACTTGAACTCCGAGGGTTGATGTTAGACTGTGTGAATTTCAACTGAAATACTCTGCTGTTATTTCTGCCATGTCTTGTTTTGGCCTGTTTTTAAACGACTTTGGTTAGTTGTCTTAAGGAAATAAATCAAAGAAGTCCTACCTTAACTGTGAGAAGTTGTCACTGGTGCACGCGCACACACACATGCACACACACACCTTGGTGTGGAGGAGTTCACTGATGCTGGCTGTTATAGTGATAATAGCATACAGAACCAGCTGTTGTAGTTGCTACTGAGCTGAATTAACAAACACACAAACACAAATACTCTCTCTCTCTCTCTCTTATACATTGACCACCTACTGGTAGTAGTATTAGCAGTAGTGGTTGTAATGGTGGTTGCGATGACGGTTGTTGTGATGGCAACGATGAAGGTGGTGATATGGGTGATGAAGGCGGAAGTGATGTTACCGATAGATGCTGAGGTGGGTGTTTGTGGTGGTGGGGGAGCGTTTGCTGATGATCACGGATTTTTGTTGTTGTTTAACCCCAGATCAGCCCCAATCGGTTACATTTTCGATCTAAGGCATTCCGACCATGACCATCCTGTTTTTTTCTTTCTAACCTTATCGCACACCTGACAACGTTATCCAATATCCGTTTATATTTTTTAAGCGGATAGAATGTTTGGGAGAACTTTGAGTGCTATTTCTAGCAGATCAAATTACCACGTAGAGGCTCCTTTCGACTCATGGCTGTTATGATGGTAGTGTTAACCATTACCACCATTTTCAACCTGACATATGGTCAAGAACCATTCCAGTCGTGATTATCACATTTTATTTTCCTTATCCTGTGCATCTTTTGCTGTGGTGTGATTTCAGGAATATTTGGCTGCTATTCCTAGCACTTCGAGTGGCCCCATAAAGATTTGATTGTAATGGTTGTTGACGATGATGATGATGATGACAGGAAGGATACTATAGTAATGTTTGTGGTCGTTACTGAGTGAGCTTGTTGTGTTGGGATGCGATGTTGTGGCGGTGATCATGATGTTGATGATGATAGTTGTGGTTGTGGTAGTGATATAGAAGTTATAGAGCTGTTGTTGATGATGATGATGATGAAGATGATGATACGTGTGGTGATGGTGGTCATGTTATTCTTGGTGACAGTTATGCTGGTAGTGGTGGTGGTGATGATGATGATGATGATGATGGTAGTCATGTTACATTCTGACCGTAGTAACGCTGGTGATGGTAGTTACTAATGGTAACGGTACGGACAGTCACAGATGCAGTGGTGATGGCGGTGGGCGCGTGGTAGTGCAAGGTGACGCGGGATGGTGGTGAGGAGAAGAAAAAAAACACACTGAGAAAGGGGGGGAGGGGAGAGAAAGATGGGAGAGACAGAAAGAAAGAGGGAGGACGGGACAGAGAGAGAGAGAACGTGGGGAGTCGGAGATGGGAGTGCTGTGCAAAGCAGCCTCGATCTGGCGTGGCAGGAGGGAAAGAAAGAGAGAGTGAGAGAGTAGTGTGTTGGAGGAAGAGAGAAAAAGAGAGGGAGGGGAGTATAGAGTGAATGAGCGAGCAAGAGAGAGTGAGGGAGACGCTGGTGTCTCAAGTGGAGTACGAGAGAGAAAACGACGCTTCATCCAGCTCCTTCTCATGGCAGAAAACTATCGTAAACTTACTTCAACTGGCTTGTGATGCAATCGTCACCAGATCGCCACACGTCATTTGCAGCGAGGAAACTTTTCACTCAATATTCCAATCACTTTGAGAATTGGAATTTTAATTCCTGGTACGTGTGTGTGTAGTGTGTTGTCGATGGTGTTGCGGCACCCTCTCTCTTTCTCCCTCTCTCTCTCTCCCTCCTTCACTCTTACATCAATCTATCACTCTGTCCTTAACTCCCTCCCTCTCTTTCTCCACACGTTCTTGCATCTATCGCTCTCACTCTCATATATGTATATATATGCATGTATATATATATACATATGTATATTAATCTCAAGTGTTTCACGTATATATCGATTTCTTTTATCTCTCTTGTATCTACCTGTATATTTATCCTTCACATACATCAGTCCCTCTCTCTCTCTCTCTCACACACACCTATATCTTCATCTCTTTCCTATACACACGTCTTTTTCTCTTTCTCTCTCTCTCTCATATCTATCTCTATATCTCTCTCTTTCTCTCACACATACATCTACATACACATATCCCTCTCTTTCTTTCCTACACACACACGTGTGTCTTTCTCTTTCTCTCTCGTTTATGGT
Organism: Octopus bimaculoides; assembly: GCF_046866305.1. NCBI lineage: Eukaryota > Metazoa > Mollusca > Cephalopoda > Octopoda > Octopodidae > Octopus > Octopus bimaculoides. The sequence goes on from NC_142943.1 coordinate 20,344,434, forward strand.
TTATCTTTGATCGTCTCCACTTTTCTCATTTGTCGTTTGTTCCTCTCCATGAACTTGCTTCTTTAATAATAATAATAATAATGATAATACTAACCACTAACAATGACAACTACATAATGATGATTTTCTTGTAACACATACGTAACAGAACTAAAAAGAAATACATACATAACAATAATAACAAATGAATGTGTCCAAAATCCTAAACCCCAAATTTCCAAGTTTAACATGTTTTTGTTTTCAGTTCACGGCTAACAGATTACACAGGCAATAAACATCCGCCCCATCACACACCAAATTCTTTCTTGGCAGCAAGACAAACACACATACACAGCACATATGCTGCCTCTTGTATCTATATAATAGCTCATCATCTAATGCAGTATATACAGGCGTGTATGTATGTTAGTGTGTACGTATGAAGATGTTGAATAAATATGCGTGTGTGCGTTATATATATCATGCGCTCCTCTACACTATGTGTATGTATGTAATTATATATATATGTGTGTGTGTATGTATGTATATATGGTCTTGTGTGTGTGTGTGTGTGCGTAACAGTGCCATTGGATTCGAATGTCCTTTCCAGTAAGCTGCGTTACTTTGTTAAATAAAACCCCCGATGCATCTCGTGTTGTTCGTATGAAAGTTATGGTAAAGTCGTCCGTTATATACGCATATACCTACCTACCTGTCCATAGATCTCCATATACTCACCAACATGCATTGTTGCATACACACACACACACACACATATATATATATGATATATATAATATAAAGATGTGCGCGCGCGTGTATATTTATATGTATATAGATATAGGTGTGTGTATGCGTGTGTGCATAGACAGTCAAACGTTTTTCTCTATAGTAGTCTGTCATACGACATAGTTCACACATTTTCTGTCTACATATGTATTCATACATGTAGTTATTTAACCCTAGGCCACAACCACACCACATAACCCTGACTGAGCAAACCTCTGATTCAAAGGCATCCTAATTGTGACCATACCGTCTTTTTTTCTTTTTTTCCAAACATCACAATATATCTATAATTATCTTTTTTACTTTTTCTTTTCTGTTTGTTTTTAAGACAAGGTGTGATTCGAAGGTAATTTAGCTGCTATTCTTTTAACTGGTCAGTCAACTGCGTAGGTTTCTTCTCGTTGGATCGTATGCAATTTATTTATAAACCCTGACTAGGTGTATCTACCATGTGCTCTAGAGCAACATGTTCACTCACCGAAATCTTCCTACTACATTATAATATATAAAACACACACACATATATATGTATACACACATATACATATGTATATGTATGTATATGTATGTATATACGTACATATGCAATATAGTTACGGTGTTTTTATTGTTGCCGTTCTCTACTATATTCCGAAAATGTTGCTAGGGTTACCTCAAAACGGTTGGGAGTCATTTGATCAAATATTGTGTTTAGATATACACATACGCGCACAAATCATACAGGAGGAAGTGGCCTATGTTTATAAAATATTTCATAAAGGAAGCTTATTGTTCCCATATTATATGTTAATTGTTTGGCAAGTGTCATTGACTTAGGAAGTTAGTTCCCAGGGGAGTGGTGCTTGTGTTGCAGTTTTTGATTGTCGGTTGGTGAATTTTTTGTTTTTGCACCTTGGATTAAGCCATCTGAGACCCTTTTGAAATGTATTAAAATCAAGATCTCCCTTTTCACCCGTTCCTAATATACCGAGCCCCACTAAAGGTCTCATTTTGCGAGCGCTGTACTTATAAAGTTACGCGACCCGCTGCTTTTCAGCCCCTGGTTGTAGTGTCTCTTGACTCCGCCTGAGATAATGAACGCCACACAGTCTCATTCCCCACTCGCTTATTTATCAATATCAGAATTTGTGAAATGAATTATTGAGCGACAAGAACTTCCAACTGGGTACAGTTTCAAACTAAGACGCCATCGCTTGGACGATGAGGAGGAAGAGGTAGACAAGTTGAAGGCAGACCAAAACTGCTGCTACCTGATCCATGAAGTGGCGTCCCCCGCATGGAACTAATCGATTTGTCCGTGATATCGAACTGTTCCGTTTGAACATAAACTTATACGAATGTCTTGTCTTCTAACACTTAGCTTCATAATTCTTTTAAGGAAAGAAAAAAGGTAATACAATCAACCCAAGCAATTCCATTCGCAACTGATGTGGCCTTCTGTGAAATACAATAAACACATGAAAATGCGGTTCTGTGGTAGATTTATGTGGTGTTGAATTTTGACATTGTAGCCTGATGTTTGTAAATATATATATAATGTTATTTGCGTTTTAGGAGAAAAACAGATTTTGTGACTCCCATGCCTTCACCAATAATATTAGCTATGTAAATATAGTGAAATACTATTACTTTATTGCATAAAAGAAAAATAAACTGATATTTATGAGGATGTAATGATTAGATATGTTTAAAGAGCCATAAGTTGGCAGCATTTAAATGTTGTTTTTAAACACCTTTGTTGTAAGGGGAGATATCTATAACATGGTTATTTTATTTTATATTATTGAATTACTGGTACCTTTATTTAATCTAAGAATGAACAAAATCGGAATGTAAAAATGCCATTCTTAAACTATTTTAATCTTTCTCACTATAGATGCATATAGTTTTATTTACCTTATGGTAATTGTGTATAGTTTTTCGTATGTGTATTTGGTGTGCAAGATTCTTGATGTGAATACGTGTGTTGAAAGAACTATTAAACCTATTCTTTCAACTTGAGATCAATAGTTAGACCAACCGTGTGGCTTTTTCAACCTCAACATGACAATTTATACTTCATGTAGCCCTCAACATCACTGAACTCATCACTTTCATTTTCACCACAACAGATAGCTTACCTCAGTTTAGCACCTACATGTCCTGCAGTTTTATTTATTTTTTAAAAAATATGGTTTGATTTTAACCTGTACATTACTTCCAACTCTTCTCCTGTATGTACCTCTGCCTTAGCAAATGCCGATCTCGCTACACTTGCAATATTGTCATTCTTTAAATTATCCTATTTTGATTGATTTTAAAACATACCTTGGTTCATATCTGGTATTGCTGAACCCTATATAATCTTGACCGAGAAGTCCGTATTTTCAAAGGTACTTCATTCTTGATTATCAAAGATGGAACCCCATTTTGTTTATCGGAAACTATTAGATCGCTCCATCTATCATATTTTGTTTTAAAATTTTATTTAAAGCAATGGGATTTCATTTAAATGAGGTTTGTCTGCTATTTCTAGCTGCTCGTCTGGCCGCATAGAAGTTTCATCGTTTGCTTTCTTTCTATGCCATTAGATTAGATCCCTTGTGGCCTGATGTTTTACTATACCCAATCTATCTTTCAAAACCAAACAGATTTTAAATATACTCTTAATACTTGCTACAAAAGCAAATGTTTTGATTTAGAATAAATTATCAAAGTCCAATCGAAACAAAAGGGCTCTGTGTCATTTGTTCTTGAAGTTAAGATTTAAAACATGATATCTTTACAAATAATATTTTTCGTAATTTTTTTCTCCTTAATTCAAATTAAAAGAATATTTATTCTTGTTAAATAGTCTTTCTTATAATATAAATTATTTAGTAACAAGAAAATTAAAATTCTTCAATTTATAATATTCCTTTCTACTGTAGGGCACAAGGCCTGAGATTTTGGGGGAGAGGGTCTTGTAGATTACATTGACCCCGGTGCTTGACTGGTATTTATTTTATCGAATCCAGAAGTATGACAGGCAAAGTCGACCTCGGCGGAATTTGAACTCCGACCGTAAAGACGGACGAAATGCCGCTAAGCATTTTGTCCATCGTGCTAAAGATTCTATCAGTTCGCCCCTTTACCTCTATTTATAATATTCAGGTTTATTTACCCCTATTCTTTCATGTAATTTAAAAAGGATATTTTATTATTTTATCTCCTACCATCTTACTACGTGTGATTGCGATTGTCCCTTAGTACAATTTCTGATGCCAGTTATAAATTTACAAGTTTAAAAACTTCTTTTTTTTTTGCTGTTTATTTTCTTGTGAAATTAGTCACTTCGAGTTTTAAAGAAACATTAGCAAATTTGCCACTAGCCACTGTAAAAAAAAAAAAAGTGCCAATATATATTTACTCTACCAACTGTTGAGTCAATTCCTGCTCCACCTTCTTCACCTCAGCCGTCTCCATCTCTTCTCCCCACCAGCCCGCTACTGTTTACTTCAGCAGCTGTTACCTCACAGCTTGATGTGTTTTCTATAGCCACATGGTTTTGAAAGCGCATGCTCCTTTTTATAGTCATTAACATCCTCCCCTCTTTTTTTTTTCTTCTTCTCTTTCCCTCTTCGTAACGCAACTCTCTTCATTCACACTTGTTTTTTCTTTGTTTACACAACTATTATTAGTTTTCTAATTAATTACAGTTTTTGTTCTGTCCCCCCCCCCACTCCCCTCCCCCCATCCCTCCACACGTATCATTATAGACCACCAAAATATTTTGTTTACAATAAGATAATTTTAGAGTGCTTGGTCACCAGATGAATCGATCGAAATTCAGAAAATAGTTGGAATCATATATCGACTAATTTAATAAAACTGTAACTGGGGGTTGAGTTATCCTGGTCACTACTGCAGAGGTAGGCAACTGAATAATTAGGATCACCTAACGTGTCCAGGTCATCATTTGGCTGTCCAACACTATGTATTGTGCCTCGCAGTTTCACGTTTTTCTGTGCTTAAACAAGCGCCTGGACACTCTTCTAACTAGGTTAGCTGCTATAACACCTGACTGATTGACTGTTTTCTGAAAGGTCACCCATCTAAGTGTCAACCATGTGCTTATGCCAGCCTGCCTGTCTTGTAGCAGCTTTAACTCAACAGAAATACACAATATTATTACCTTCTCTCTGTAACTGTTCACTTCTCAACAAATTTCATTGTCTTGGATTTCGGTGAAATCTAATTATTTAATGACTTTAACACGTATTAATGCATGCAACAGGGCAGATAATCTTGCACGATATATCTAACCTCAGTGCATTGGAAAAAATAGTATTGTGAAGTTGGTAGAAGGCCAAGACACACGTGAGAGATGAGGTAGTTGTTTGGAGAGCTTTAAAAATGTTCGTTCAGGTAGATAAGTGAGACTACACACACACACACACAGTTTGGTAAACTTGTTTCAACCCATGTCATCGTGTAGCAGGAGAACACGTCTACTTGTGGTTACTTAACGTTATAATAATAGAAGTCAAATCACCCTCTACTGTCTAAGAAAAATGGAAAGACGTAATAGGTGAGGTAGTTTTAGACTGATGAAAACTGGATGGTCACAGCTGGAATGTCTAACTGCTTGATCTGGAGCTAAACAGCAACGTAACGATATGAAAACTCGTTTAAACACTATTATCTGTCAGATTTTTAAAATCATTTTATATTTCAAATTTATAAGATTTATTTTACAATTTCTGATATATATTTATTAAAAGGAAAATAAATAAGTTTTTGAAATGAATTTTATTTTAAAATTTTCATTTCTTCAGTTTGGCTTACTTGAAGCAGATTGTAAATATTTTTATTCTTATCAAACTTGGAATGGAAGTAATTCAATTTCTTCTCACATTTAGATTTAACACTTCTTTAAATATGTGAATTTATTTATAATACCAATGTTTTGAAGTGTATTTTTTTATTCGGTTATTCTGTGGAAACAGGTATAAAGCAGAGGCATTAGTAATATTCCTCAAGACCGACCTAAAACAAACATTTATTTTCTTACAAGCAATAACATTAAATGAGAAAGCCCTTCTTTGTATTACTACTTGATTTGCTAGAAGCAACAGACATATCTCCTTTACACCACACCCTATCATTTTAAAAAGAAAATACAGTAGGTAATGTAGCCCCAGATACACTATACCTGAAAATAAAATGGGATGGCCTTGGCTCAAATGCCTCTGATCAAAGGTCAGCTCAATTAAGGATGACACAAGGCTTTACAACAACCCTTATTGAAAAATTAAGAAAATTCACTCTATTCCAAAAACAAGCTTGGTTTTGTCATTTTGTATGCACATGCATGTCTGTGTCATCATTCTGAAAACCCTACAGCTTTATGAAAAATTTTGTGGTGCCAAGGTTGAATTATCAATATAAAATTCAGGTCCTTCACGTTTTATACCTGGTTCATGTATTTTATGTATTTTGCATAAAAATTTCTTAAAAATTGGTCCAAAATTTGATATTGCAAAATTCCTGTTACTCTGTTTATTGAAAATTTTAATTTAAAAATTTCGTTTTTAATTTTTATCTATATTTATCGATATTTTGGCTAAGTTGCCTCAACTGTGGAAATAAAGTAAATTATAGAAAGAAAAAACTTATGTGAGACACTGGTTGAATGTTATATGGAGCCACGATTTTTCCAAATATGGTGAAAAAGGCAAAATTTATATATATATACTTTTAATAATTTTAATTTGTTTCTACTTCATTTGCAAAGTTAATTGGGGAGGAGCCATAATTGCTGTGTGTGTGTGTGTTTGTATTTGTGCGTGTGTGCATGCATGGATGGTGGAGAATAATTGCTTTTTCCAAACAATTCTAATCATATTTCTCAAAATTCTAAAATGATAAATAATTGATTTGATTTTCTGAGATTGGATAAAATAAATAAATCTTACTCGAAATGATTTTTTTATTTTTTTATATGTTCCTTAAACATTATCTCTATCTTCTGAAGGAAAAATCATGTTTTTCTTAGCAAGAATTCCTCTAAGTAAACAACAGAAAATAGATAAACGGTGCTAATATTATATAGTTTTAAATGCTGCTTCCATCCATCAAATTGTCACCTTCACCAGGAGTCCACAAAGAGTAGCTGCTGACCCAGTCAATGTAAATAGCTTTTGAATAAATAAATAGAATTCTCCTCTGATATATTCTCC
>NC_142943.1:20361401-20363901 GCF_046866305.1 Octopus bimaculoides
GAGAGAGAGACAGCAAACGAGGAAGAGACGTGCATAGATATTCATATATGTATATATGTGAATATATAGATATTATGTACACATGTATGGATATGAATATGAAATCTACACATACATTTAATGCCAGTATAATATTTTCTCAGAAATGTATGTATATATTAATTTAATCTGATAAAATTTTATGAATTTTGTACTGTAGCTTTGATATATAGCATTGGTGAAAATGAAAAACCTATCTTACCATATATTTTAGAAATTTGTTATATGAAATATAATGAAGTTTATTCTACATCTGCCTGGCATTTTAAACTATTAAATACTATTAACCACATGCTAAACTTGTTGATTTCCTGTATTCTGTAAGAGTGTAAGTTAAAAATCTAAAAATTGCTATTATAATCTTACTAGGGTAATTAATTCTGCCAGTTTTCTTAAGTTCTTTCCATTGTAACAATAAAATAATCTGAAAATGCATTTCTGGGTGATATGTTTTTCATTGTGGTCTTCATTCTGCAGTAATGTTTCAATCACTATGTGGCAAAATTATTATGAAACCCTGTATGTATGTTATATAATATATTATCAATTATACATAAAAATACCACAATATAGCTGTGTTACAGCAGTCCCCTAATATTGTACTGCACCAAATATTTACTGTTGTTTCTATCTATTTAACCATTGTTAATGTTTTCCTACACTCAAAGCTTCCTTCTTTAGTACTGTCATCATGTTAACCTTTTCCCTTTATTGTGGTTTTCCTTAAACATCAATCAAACTCTTTCAACATAAATAAGAACATAACATGACGGATCTTAAAATTGTCTCTAAATTCTCTTTCTCCATTTACACCTTAGTACCTTGTATTTATATTACCTTGTCATTTGTAGAAATAGTATTCATTCTCTATAGATATAGGCTTAAGGGGCTACAAGCTTAAGGGGCTTATACCATATTGCTAAGTATAAATAGAGATTTATGGGCTCACCATTTATATCTGCTTCTAGTGGAAGGAGTTAACATGATGTGACTGAATATGACTTGATCTTAGTATATCTGCATATTGAATGAATCCCTTATATTATGTGTATGTGTGTGTGTATATATTTATATATATGTATGTATGTGTGCGTGTGTGTGTATGTATGTATGTATATGTGAAATATAATTTCTTACTTTAGATATGAATATTTTATTTGTAGTAGTTTTACAACTTCCATATTTCTCAACCTATTTCAGAAAAGATTCACTTTAATAAACTTATGACATATCTCAAAGTCAATTATTTTAATTGATTTAATTTTTTTGGTTTTTATATTTTTTTGTCATCATATTTTTGCATTTTCATTTATTTTAAATATAATTCAATGATCTAAAGAAAACTATGTCATATTATTTGTTTTCTGGAAAGGAGTGTCTAATGCAAAATCAAATTAAAACTTGAATTTTAGTTATTCATAAAACGCTGGTAATGTACATCTACCATAATTGATTTTGTTAATATTTCAGGGCCTTCTCTCTGGGTAAAATTCATTTGCTGATAATATTTCATTTTCATTCATATTTCATTCATATTTTTTTTTTAAGTGAAAATACCTACTCATTTTCTTTTGTATCTTTAATTACATCATCAAGTAATCAAAGGTTTTAACTAGTGCCCAAATTTTTAAAAGTACTCTTATCTTTGGTAGCAGCAAAGTTTCTTGTGGCAGTTGCACAATCCTATATAGACAAAAAAAAAAAAGAAAAACAGATGCACACACACACATTCATAAATATATATTTACATATGCACACACAAACATAAATATATTACATGCATACATATAGATACATATATGCAAACACATGCATGTATGCACATAGTTAAAAGGTGTTTTTATGGGCATAATAGTGAGCATAAAGATTTTCTAGGGCTTATTTCAAAAGTAGAGTCTGAAGTTCCTTTAAATAATTATATTTTTAAAACTGGCATTGAATTTTTGCTGGCTTAATCAAACCAAATGACCTAGGTACACAGGAAAACTTTAAAATCATTCAACACATGTGTATGTATGAGTATACACACACACACAGGCGTGTGTGTGTGTGCACATATATATTTATGTAGGTAGGTAGATGGGTAGATAGATAGATAGATAGATAGATAGATAGATAGCTATTTGGTATGATTTATTGATTTAGTATCTTCACCATGATCACCATACATCATTGGAATGTATGTTTATTCTTCATGAAACATCTGATGCTGTATTTGTGCCAAATTATACATTTTTAGTATATAAAATACAAGATCTTGTTGTTTATGAAAAATATCAAGAAATATCTCAACTTATCTATCTGCCTAAGTGCGTGTATACATACACGTGTGTGTCTATATATATATGTAATTTCAGTGTTATTTTTTTAATGAATCCTTATTAACATTCTTCAAAAAATTTTCAAAAATCCTGAAATATTATTGATATTAATACTGCTAAATATTTGGAAAAACTCTGGG
>NC_142943.1:20638901-20648901 GCF_046866305.1 Octopus bimaculoides
CTCGATAGAATTTAAACTGAGAACGGAGCGACGGTCGAAATATCGCTAAGCATTTTGTCCAGCGTGCTAACGATTCTGCCAGCTCGTCGCGTTTAAATAATCGTTTCTACTATAGGCACAAATTCTGAAATTTGGGGGCTGATTACGTCTACCTGAATGTTCAACTGGTACTTATTTTATCGACCCCAAAAAGATGAAAGGTAAAGTCGACCTCTGCGAAATTTGAACTCAGAGTAAAGACGGATGAAATACTGCGAAGCATTTCACCCGGCGTGCTAATTTGCTGCCGAATATCACAGATTTGCTCGTCAGTTGCTGATACGTCCCTTGGTAACAAACGATATGTGCATCTCTGATCACGAACGGTAGTGGGTGGGCATCATAGCCCTGTGTTGAGAGGGATTCTTTCGGATTTGAAGCATGGGTGTTTCGATCATCATCCTTAAACAAACCTTTTTCAGGGTCCTTTTAAGCGGGATGGTCTACTCGGTTTGAAGAAAATTCTAACTGGACTTCAGCGTCAAGGTCATGCACTTAGTAAGCTGCCTTAAAAATTAAAAAAAGAAACTGGCACTTCGTCGGTTACGAGGGTTCCAGGTGATCCGACCAACAGAACAGCCTGCTCGTAAAATTAGCGTGCATGTGGATGAGCACTCCGCAGACACGTGTACCATTAACATAGTTCTCAGGGAGATGCAGCGTGACAAAGAATGCAACAAGGCTGGCCCTTTGAAATACAGGTACTACTCATTTTTGCCAGTTGAGTGGACTGCAGCAACGTGAAATAAAGTGTCTTACTCAAGAGACACAACGCGTCTCTGGGAATTGAACTCACGACTTTACGATCGCGAGCTGAATATCTTAACCACTAAGACAAGCGCCTTCACATTGCCGCCTTAGCAAGATACTCTTAGTAAGATAACAATAACTGAATTACCACGAAAGACGCAACATATCTTATAGTTACAAGCTTAAGGATCTTGTTCCTTCGACAATAAAAGTCCTGAAATGTGAAGACAGGAAGGATGTTAAACATCACAGCCACATAGAGAGCCCTTCAAAATTGTAAGATGATTGAATAACAATAGTTGTATTCTTTCATCATCAAATGGAAAGTTCAAGAAGAAACAAAATCTTTGTAAATTAAAAGTCATTTGTTTAAAGGATCGATAATAAAGTTGAGATTGATAGCAAGCAAGCAGATGCTACACTGGAGAAAGTTTATAGAAAGATAACAAAATCTAATGGAACGTGGACAGATTTTACTAAAGTCAGTGAAGTCGACGAAAACAATCAAATACTGATTGAATGATAAGATTATATATGCTGTACTGACTCTTCTATCAAAGCAGCATCTTGTAGTAGGATTAGGCACAGCACTGTCAACAGAGAAGCCAAGTGGCTTGATTCAGCTGTTTACATGACTGTGCAAAATTTATTTTGATGGAAATTGAAATCAATGATTTCTTCCGTTTCCAACAGTCAGAATGAGAACAGCGACAGCAGATGTTACGGTGACCCTACAAAATTAACTGATTCTGAACAAACACTGTTTAAATCCCACTCTGCATTTCTTGCTAAAGAAGGCAACCTCTAAGTTTATGCTATATCTTGTGATCAACAGTCGAGTAATTATGATTGTTGTTTCCATGCAGTTGTGAATGTCATCAAATTTCTGGCAGAGAATTGTAATTTAACGGTCTAATATTGAATAAGTGACAGCGTCTCATAGAATTTCTTTAAAAAAATAAAGCAGGTGTTTTTGCCGTTTCTCAAATCATTAAAGCGCAGTCGAGAAAAAGAAACTTGCACAAAAATAACTGACAGTTACATGGTAATAAAAATAACAAAAGCAACAATTGCAACAACAACAACAATAAAAGTGGTTTCAAATTTTGGTACAATGCCAGTAGTTTTAATGGAGCAGGGAAATTAAGAGGCCAGAAATTGGGGCTGGCGATGTCGTAGTTCTCCGATAACCGCTTCTGGCTCATTCCGGATGTATGGTAAGGAACCGAATCCTGCTGCCACGTATATGGCCTTCCAACAGCAATCCCCTCCAAAAAGGGTTTGGCCAGTTTTCAGCAGCTTCACATAGCCGTCTGAACTGGGCCTAAGAACTGTTCATTAATTGTTGGATGAATTCTGGTGAGCAGACGCAGTCAGAGCGCCTGTTGTGTCCCTTCTTGCTGGCCACAGCTTCGTAACCTCCGTTGCAGCTTACAGCCTTCACAGCGCCCACAGATCATTATGCAGCAGTCATGATGGCACTTTGACACCCGACGTGAATCATCATGTTACAGATAACTCTTTCCCAATATTCAGATGGCTTCCAGTCCACCATGTCAGCTAACTTTTCTGAACTACAGCTTTAATTTTTATGCTCTCCAACGAAGTTAACTGTTTACCAATACATTAAGCTCTTCCTGAAAAAATAAGACACAACATATCGTCAAATTTAACCCAAACACCCTGTACATTGTATACAATATTAACAAAAATCAAATGAAATGTAAGTACACATGGTCTAGGTTATAAAATATTGATGACGATACACTCTCCCTGACATAGGAGGACCTCTAGGACCAATTGAGAAACCGTCTTAGGGCTTCCTGAACATCTTAATGTTCAGGAATGCTTACCCTACTACTTATAGGCCTTTACTTAGAGTGGTGACATGACATTCACTCATGCCATTTTCACCACTCTCACCTGCTATTCAATAAATTCACTCGAAACATCAGCTACCTTTTCACCTTCATCTCCTTTTTCAAGTGAAACTTGACGAAACCCAGGAGGGCTCTTCCAAAGAGAAAAATCTCTGCCGCCATACTTTCAGCTTCGGGGCCACCAAACAACCTCTTTCGATAAGCACAAAGCCAGCAGTTTTGAGAGGTGGGTGTTAGCTGATAGCAACGACCCCAGTATTTGACTGGTGCTTCATTTTATTGATTCTGAAAAGATGGAAGGCAAAGTTGGTCATGGAAAAAGAATTCGAAATCGGAATGTAAAGAGCTGTCAAAATTGCCACAAGGAATTTTTTCTGATGGTCTATCAATTCAGCAAATCTACCATCTTACTAATAATAATGCTTTCTACTATAGCCACAAGGCCTGAAATTTGTGGTGTGGGGGCCAGTTGATTAGATCGATCCCAGTACACAACTGTTACTTAATTTATCGACCCCGAAAGGATGAAAGCCAAAGTCGACCTCGGCGGAATTTGAACTCAGAACGTAGCGACGGGTGAAATGCCACTAAGCATTTCATCCAGTATGCTAACGATTCTGCCAGCTCGCTGCCTTACATAATAATAATAATAATAATAATAATAATAATAATAATAATAATAATAATAATAATAATAATAATAATAATAATAGATAGACAAAACTGTACTCGAAGACTGCAAGAGGAGGAAAGTAACTTAGCCATGTCATGGATCGACTATCGTAAGGTGTACGATATGATCCCACATTCTTGGATTATGGAGTGTATGAACCTATTTCGTATTGCATCGAATGTTGAGCGCTTGCTTGGAAAAAGTATGATGAATTGGAGGACGGATCTGACAGCATACGGAAGAAGTTTAGGGACAGCTGATATCGCAAAATATCGAAACCAGCAAAAGATCACTAAATACAAAGTAGCTACGTAAATTAATCTCGTATAAAATCCAAGAAAACCCAAATAATATCTCATTTTACAAGCATACACTTCATGAAGCAATTTAGTAGGCAATGAAGTATGAAGCTACATAGACGCAAATACATTAATGTACGTAGAGATTTCATTAAGAACAAAAGACTAACTGACGCTGAAATCGACTAAATTAGGACAAAATATCTCATGGTGGACTAAATGAAAACAGCAACCATGTAGATGAAATAGGTAACAGAAACACAGAACCCGTATAGCATTAAAACTGAACAACAAGTAAACCGAACAAAGATCAGGGAAGAAAAGAAACGTAGACCTGCCTCAAGAACATCAAAAGAGATATGACACAGAAGTTGTGGAGAATAACAGAAATAAGATTACAGTAACAAAGGAAGACATTATGAGAGAACCCAGCAAGATTGAGTTTACTGACATGGTTAATAGAGAACCGCTACTAAAGTTCACAAACAACACAGAAAATAACAACAAAATTATGATCTATAACGTTGCTCTAAGACAGCTCTTACGAAATAAGAGAAATGATCTAACGACCTGAAATAATCTTATCAATTCCATTGCTAAAGTAGTAACTGCTCAGCTAGGCATTAAGATTACAAAGAAAAGAACTGACATGTATATAAACCTCCCAAATGGAAAAAAAATACAAAAGTGATTGAATGTCTGCGAGCGGATATATCAATTCTCGATGGACATGCTAGAGGAGTACATGTCGAAACAAGAAAAGTTAGAAAAATTAAACAAAAATATTAAGTAAAAGATTTTATAAACCTCCCTGCGACTAAGGAACTGCTGATACAGCGTATACATTTAAAAACCCAACTACTCAGAAGGTATGATAAAAAAAATTATCGTCAAGACCAAATATTCAAAATGGATGAGAAAGAAGTATGTAGGGAAATTGGTAAAAGTAAGATAAAGATAATGAACCACATAAGAATGAGGAAGTGGAAGAGTTCTGGAAGAAGATATAGAGCAACGAAAAAGAGTTTAAATGTGAAGTTGACCGGATAGAACGTGAGAGAGCGAGAAGCAATAGGAATAGAAGATCTAAGGAGTGTTCATAGAAAGTTTCATAAATCAAAACCCGCAGGACTGGACCGGATCCCCAACTTCTGCTTGAACTGTCTGACAGAAGTACGGAAAAATTTTGCTGTATCTCTAACTGATGTCATTTGATACCCAGAGCAAATATCAACCTGGCTGACTGAAGGACCCTACCTACCTACCTACATACTTCCAAAAAAACTGACGACACAAAAAGCCTAAAGAGTTACCAGCCAGTAACGGTTTAATACCACTTAGAAGATCCTCACATGCATAATAACTGAAAGAATGTACGCTTTCTTTAAATAGAACCTTATCCTTCCAACAGTTCAAAAAGGTTGTAAAAGAAACTCTTATGGGTGCAAAGACCAATTGCTCATAAATAGAATGATTCAAGAAAAACTCCGCAGCAAAAACTAGAACCTGAGTACGGCATAGATAAACGACAAGAAAGCTTTTCATAGCGCCCCACATAAATGTATACTCAAGGTCCTTCAGATATATAAGATCCCTCTTGTCCTCTCCAGATTCTTTCAAACTAGCATGGGCAAATGGAACAACCGTCACTTTCTAAACCATGGTTATGGGATGAGCCAATCTAACATCACGATCAAACGAGGCAACTTTCAAGGCGACTCCTTCTCTTTCTGTTATGTTTTTGAATGGTACTGATCCAACTATTAAGTGAACTGAATAACATTGGATATGGGTAACCTTTTTTAATATGGACGATATGACGCTGTTTGCAAGGAATGCAGTTGTAACAGATAACAATGACATCGGGATGGATTTTGGCCTCGATAAGTGTGTCAAGGTAACTTTTGTAAGAGGCAAACTTAGATAAACAGCATCGATTAAGTTAGATATCGACACTATCATCAAGTTATGCCACAAGGAAGGAAAAAGGAGTGCTATAGAAGAATATGATGTGCTGAAGAATGAACTTAATTCTCATAATCACATCAAAGCCATTAAAACCTTGGCGTTCAGTATTGTTTTAATATCATTAAGTGGAATTCTACGAACAGAAACCTCAACGCAGGGACAAGAAGATAACTAATAACATAAGGCAGAAGTTGACCGTCTCTACCGACCTAAAAACAGTGGGGGAAAAAGAATGGTGCAATTAGATCTCTGCTATAAATCCCCACTAGGAATGAACAGGTACTTATCGAGTGCAGGGCACTGGATGCTGCGACTTGTTTGCGAACATGAAAGCAACAAAGAGTCACATTTTATTGTCAAAGAAGCTTGTAAATTAACACTGAATTAGGTGCTAACGATTCTGCCAACTCGTCACCTTTAATAATAATAATAATAATAATAATAATAATAATAATAATAATAATAATAATAATAATAATAATAGAATCTTCCAAGGGGACAGTGTGTCCCCACTGATATTCGTGCTGGGAATGATCTCCTTGAGTGAACCACTACAGAAAATAAAGTTGGGGTATGATCTGGGAAGAGGTAACGGAAATCTAAACCACTTGCTATTCATGGACGACCTGAAGCTATTCACAAAAACTGAGGCAGAACTGGACAGCCTAGTCCAGTCTGTGCGGATTTTCTCCAAAGATATTAAGATGGAGTTTGGACTCTCAAAATGAGCTACGATGGTCATGAGACGAGGAAAGCTTTTCAGAACAGAAGGCCTATGTTTGTCATGTGGTGAAATGATGAAAGCAATTCAAACTCAGTCCAGCTATAAATACCAGGGAATACTTGAGGCAGATGGAATCAAACACCACGGTATGAAGGAAAGAGAAACAGAGAGTATCTGCGGCGAGTGAGAAAAATATTGGCTTCAAAGCTGAATGCCAGAAACATAATTTCAGTAATAAACTCGCACACAGTCGCAGTAGTTGGGTATGGCGCTGGAATCCTGAAGTGGACAGAGGAGGAACTAAAGGAGATGGACAGGAAATCAAGAAAGCTCCTAACGATGCATGGTGCCTATTATCCATGTGCAGACACTAATCGCCTATACATGAAGAGAAGAAATGGAGGAAGGGGACTGATAAGTGTAGAAGACTGCGTGCGTATCGAACTCGAGAGCTTAATGAAATACCTAGCCTAAAGTAAGGAAACCTTGCTAGTGACAGTTAGGAACGAGGGAGTATTGAGAGCAGAGAAAAAAGGAAAAAACAAAAGAAGTGCAAAAAGGACATGAAGAAGAATTACGCAAGAAGGGACTGCACGATCAATTCCACGCAGCTACAAGTTGCTGGAAAAAATAGGTGAGATGGCTGATGAAAGGAACACTAAAAAAAGAGAGATTAGGAGCGCTATACTAGCAGCGCAAGACCAAGCTTTGGCCACGAACTAGAGGGTCAACCTTAGGAATAACCAAGTGTCTCCGCTGTGCTTCATCTGTAATAGAGTAGTTGAAACCATTGCCCATATCACGAAAGAATGCTCAAACCCGCTACAAGTTATGACCAGGTAGCGAAAGTGCTGCATTGGAGACTACATGGGAAAAGTGGGGGCTATAGAGAGGCAAGACATGGTATGAGCACAAACCGCAGAGAGTGGCAGAGTCAGAGACTAGTAAAATCCTCTGGGATTTTCCAATCCAAACAGATCAGGTGCAAGAGCATAACAGACTGGATCTAGTGGTGTTGGACAAGGTGCACCACATATGGTATATAGCTGATATTGCATACCCCTTTGACCCACGAATAGTCAAAAAGGATAGCCAAAAGATAGATAGATAGATAGATAGATAGATAGATAGATAGATAGACAGATAGATACAACCCTCTTAAGTACGAAATAGCCCAGCTAGTGAAAATGAAGGTGAAGATAGTGCCAATTATTGTTGAGTCCTTGGGAACAGTATTAGAAGGTATCAAGAGGAATATCATGGAAATTCTAATAGAGCGCCCAGTAGAACTGTTACAAAAGGATTGCCTCCTTGGCGCGGCCAGAATAACCAGGCAAGTATTAGATAGCCGAAAAGAATGGATAGCATGGTACCGTAGGCTGCAGGCAGTAAGCCCGCTACGCGTGCAAGACTCCACAAGTTCCAACAAAACATGTGATAAAGAGAAATAATAACAATAATGGTTTCAAATTTTGATACAGGGCCAGCTATTTCTTGGGAGGAGGTAAGTCGATTGCGTCGACCCCAATAGTCAACTGGTACGTATTAAAAGTGTTTATTTTATCGACCCCGAAAAGGACAGGCAAAGTCGATTGTAACACCTGGTCATTTGCTGTGGAGAAATTAAAAACATAACACAGCAGCAGAGCTGTAGTAGGCCCAGCATAAGCACAGGATTCAGCCATGGCAGTACCCCAAAAAGGTTGAAGGACAGTGGGCTAAGTTCAGGACTGTAGTAATAGAAAATGCAGACTGTACATTAGATCGCAAATTTAAGATCAAGAAAGAAAAGTGGATAAGGGAAGGGTCAAAGAATTTCATCAGCCGAGGTTTGCGAAGAACAGAAAAAAATAAACTGCTTGGTTTGCATTCATTTTATCGACATCACCTTGATAAAAGACAACCTGGAACCCGGCGGGATTTGAACCAAGTATTTAAAGGGACGTAACTAAAAATCAGTCAATAATAAATCCTGTCAATCAGACTAAATAAATAAGAAAAAGAAAGAAAAAAATGGGTTATCAGCTGATATGAAATCTAGTGAAACATTAAGCAAATAGTAATTTAATAAGATTAAATAGCGCAGCACACTTGTTAATTATATTTGAAGGCCATAAGGTATGGGAACAGCAACACCTGATCAACGATAACAATAGTTAGCAAGCAGTATATATAGAGGTGAGTGACAAGATTTCTACATTCTTTCAAGAGTCTCTTCTCCGTTGTTCAAGGTAATATCTCTGTTCTATACTTGCTTACATTTACAACATCTTTTCCTCTGTGTATATTTTGTGCACGAGTGTATGCTTGACTTGAGAATGGACATAAATATACATTCATATGCGCATACGTACATACACACACACACACACACACACACACACACACATATATATATATATGAATATACATATAAACGTATGTATATGTGTGTGTGTATATATGTATATATCTATATATGTTTGTGTGTGTGCATGTGTGTGTGTATGTACATAAGCGTTTCATCGTGGGTCTTTGTAAAAAAAAGAACAACAAAGCACGCAACTATGAATGGAGTGGGGATTAGTGGATAGACAGACAGACAGACAGACAGACAGGTAAATATAAAAAAAAACTTCTGACGCGAACCATATGATGGTACTCGATACGTAGAGTTAAATTCGTAACAAGAGTAAACTTTTATTGGTTACATTTCGTGACTTTGAGTTTTATATTACGTCTATGTTTTTTTTATAGTCAATTTTAACGAAAGCTATATTATTGTGTGCTTTGCTTTGATTGGTTGGAAAATATTCTTTTTCAGCTGCATACATACATACATACATCGGAAGATTGCTGGGCTGTAGAAATACAGTTAATGATTCATTCGCTCTTTCTAATATATCGAGACATGAATTTGGCGTAAGCAGGTGACAATCATATAAACAACACTAACAAGCCTTCAGAAAGACAAATGAGTCTGTTCTTCTTATGAGTCACTGCAACGACAATGTTCATCTTACACTAAGATATACTGTGTTTCTAACACAAGTCTATGAAGAGATTTTATCGGAGACAATTCCACACCATCATGCCTACCGGTTCTGACGAAATTTCGCTTACCGATATCATATGTCCTGCTTTTTTCTTCTTTCACACTTAATGTGTAAACGAGATGCTTTCTCTGGACGATTACCGCAGTCTATGGTGTCCAAAGCAGCACATTCAAGTTAAGTTGGATGTGCAAAGTAATCTTCAAATCTTCATTACAAAGGCTGCTACCGTCGCTTACCCCCCCACACACACACACACTCTCTCTCTCTCTCTCTCTCTCTCTCTCTTTCTCTTTCTTTTCTCTCTATCTCACAAACACACACCATATATATAAATTAATATATATAGCGATTGACAAATAGATCGAGACATATCAATATGCATGTATGCATGTATACATGCATGTATGCATGCATGTATGTATGTATGTATGTATGTATGTATGTATGCATATCCTTCCGTTCCTTCATTTCCCAATTCATCCCTCAACTATCTCATAAGAAACAGTTTAGCCTGTTCCTTCGGGTTTAATATTATCGATCTTGCAGTCCTACTTAAAAAGTATTAATTTCTCTAGACATTTGCCAGAATTGTAAATATCTGACAGGTTCGTTACAAGATGAGACATATTTAG
>NC_142943.1:20653901-20671401 GCF_046866305.1 Octopus bimaculoides
GAGATGTCGAGGAAGTTAACAGAGGTGTTAGAGATGGTAGAAGTAAAGTCAAGAGCAGGGTGGAAGTTAGAGAGGAAGGAGATGAAAAGGCAGAGCTGTTCGCGGGAGAGGGAGGTGGCTCCTATACAGTCATCTATGTAGCGACCGTATAGTTCTGGGGTCGGACCGGAGAATTGGGAGAATACTTGGGCCTCAATGTAACCAACGAAGAGGTTGGCATAATTGGGACCCATTCTCGTTCCCATCGCGACCCCCGTGTGTGTTGGTAGGTATCTCCGGCGAACGTAAAGCAGTTGAGGGTGGGGACGAGTTCTGCCAGACGAAGCAGGGTAGGGGTGCTAGGTGTGGGGTCAGGGCGGCGGTCAAGGAAGTATTGGAGGGCTGAGAGACCATCGTTGTGTGGAATCACGGCGTATAGGGATTTGATGTCCAGGATGAAGAGGAGGTGTGAGGGGCCGGGATGGAAAGAAAAGGAATTGAAGAGGCGAAGGGCGTGGTTAGTGCCGTGTATGTGGGATGGGAGGGCAGCAACTAACGGGGATAGGATATGGTCGAGGTATTTTGAAATGAGTTCGGTGGGGCAATTGCAAGCAGAGACAATGGGGCGGCCAGGGTTATTAGGTTTGTGGATCTTGGGAAGGAAGTAGATGGAGGAGGTGCAGGGTGTGCGGACGATGAGGTTGGTGGCGGTGGCGGGAAGAGCAGAGGAGGAGATGAGGTCATGGATTGTGGAGGACACAAGCCGTTGGTAGGAGGGGTGGGGTCGGAGGGGAGGAGGCGGTAGAAGAGAGGATTTTGAAGCTGGCTGAGCGATTCCTCTCTGTAAAGGTCCGCGCGCCACACCACCACTGCTCCACCTTTGTCCACCGGCTTGATGACGATGTCGTCGCGGCGGCGGAGATTGCAGAGGGCGACCGATTCGGCCCGGGTGAGATTCGCCCGGAGGGATATATATATATATATATATATATAATTAAGATGCATTCCTTTAGGAACGTAGTAGAGTGCAAAATAGATCTCGTTCACCTTAGAATTACCTGAGGAGATACAACTGGATTACATTATAGATGTAAACCGTTGCTTAATTTAAATCCTATGTGGATCTATGTTGTATCGAAACATGTGTAGCGTTTATTAAATAGTTGTCTGACCGTATTCCGTCTTGTTGACGCTATTTTTTCAATTATATATATATATATATATGTATATATATATATATATATATATATATATATATATATATATATATATATATATATATATATATATATATATATATGTGTGTGTGTGTGTGTGTGTGTATGTGTGTGTGTGTGTGTGTATGTATGTATGTATGTATGTGTGTGTGTGTGTGTGTGTGAGAAAAGCTTACTTAAAGTACTATAAGAATAGCCACATTTATCCTTGACCAGAAGGAAACTTTCCTTAGAACCAAATCCATTAGGAACCTGCTCTCCTATAGCGGACAACAACATGTGATATACACATCTTTATATAAATCTGTCCGCAGTATACATCTGTCTAATATTTTGTTTCTTCTCAAACTCTAGAAATAAACAAATTCCACACTCATCCAATTATTTACCTTAACTTCGTTTCTCTAGACATGTCCCAGTCTTAATCACTAACATCTAATTTGTCAAAAATAAGTCCAACATTAATTACACTATTAAATATCCCACATTATGAGAGCTTAACCTCTGACCTCTGGTTTCCCTTTAGATGTTATTGGATTGTTCGTAACTTTAGGGTAGAGAAAATATACTCGCAGTATTTAGGTACAGCCCTTAATGCTCTGAGTTCAAAATCTACCAAGGTCGTGTTTGCAGTGATCTTTCTGGGATCGATAAAATAAAATACCAATTAATCACCGGAGTTTATTTGATAGCCGTCCTAAAAGGTATCTTTGATGCGAATGAAATTTTAAACGAATTCTAAGATAAAGAATTGAACACCAAACAAAAGCAATCTTGAAATAACTAAAAGATAAATATAAGTATCAAAATTTTGTTGGATTTTATTTTCATATACAGGCTTTCCCATCAATCATTATTCCACTCACTAACCCAGATCACATTCAGTCTGAGTGTGCCTCACTCTGATCTTTCATCATTCAAAATTCCATTCACTATGATTCCCGTTCAGTCTGAGAATGCCTCAACTCTCAAATAACCTCCTTTCTCTATGTTACTATCTAACCCTCCAAATTTCAACATCTTTATTACTCTCACTCACTTAAACCTTTCCAATATTTAACGGATACCAAGTGATTCAGCAAGGATGCTCTTCCACGTGCATAATAATTTATACAATGATTAACAAAGTCATAAATATATTAGATAACTTACTTATAATGTTATGGAAATAACAAGAGGGAGTGATTAGATGCTTTGTAGTTTAGAAGTAATGTGATTTATCTAAATAGTGATTGATACGTAGTTTGAATGTCGTTTGTACGCATTCATGAGCGTTGTGTGTTGTGTGTTTTCTGTCACTAATTTGTGATCATATCTCATAATTATTATCTAATCATCACCATTTAATTATTTCTCGAATATATACTTGTCAAGAATTTACAATTCAATTCAATAGCAAAACGCTTATTTATTCATATTTTTTTTTTTTTTTTGATAATTTCAGATTTATTATCGTCAATCATGAAGTACATATTCCTTATTGCTCTGAGTGTTGTAGCAGCCAGTGCTATCGTCTGCCCACCAGATATCTGCAAAAACATAAACTGCCCAGCAGTAGAAAACTGTGTAGATGGTGAAATGGGAAAACAATTTTGTGGATGTTGTGATGTGTGCGTAAAATATTTGAGTAAGTTAGTTTCTACCCAAGAATTTATTGGAAAGAGGAAATTATGATAGACATCGCAACAGCATTCAGTAAAAATAGTATTCAGCAAAACTGAAATCAAACTTGGGATAAGCAGCTGACAATGTGATCTAATAATGTATTCACTACATGATAGTCAGGTCTGAGGATGGAATTACTCGATGTTAATCTGTTATAATGTGGTGTTCCCAAGATGTCAGTCTGATTTGAGGATGATTGAATTAATATACGTTCTTCAAGCTCAATCAGATATATAACATGGTTTGTCAGTTTTAGATACCAGCACCACATGATACTTTTATGGCTTTTTCTTTTATATTAACTTCATAAATTTGCCATACATACATTTCCACAGAGAACTATTTCAACGACATACGGTATGCCGTTATTATTATTATTATTATTATTATTATTATTATTATTGAGTGAGAGAGCAGCGCATGCCATCAAAGTGACTCTGGGGTACAAATATACGAAGCCCAATATATCTATCATGATTATCCATCTGATAAGAGTATACCAGGCATATGCTTCGCAACCATATATGGTGATTTCATATCATGATAAACAGTGCATGACCTTGCAGGTGGGGCCCAATTAGAATTTTCTTCAGATCGAGTAGTTCATCCCGCTCAAAAGGTCCCTGAATAAGGGTTATTTAAGGATGTTGAACGAAACAGCCATATTTCCAAGTGTGAATTATTCAAATCCGAATGAATTCCTCTCAACACATGGCTATGAAGCTCCCCTGCTCGTGAGCAGAGATGCACATGCTGTCAGCCACCAAGGGACATGCTCAACTGATTAAGGTCAAACAATTGACGAGCAAATTTCTGCTGTTGAGCAGAATATTTGCTGTAGCCAATCTTTTAACCCAAGACAAAATATGTACATGATAACACTTCCAATCCTTTAAGATCAGAAGCCATGAGAGCGTATTATTATTATTATTATTATTATTATTATTATTATTATTATTATTATTATTATTATTATTATTATTATTATTATTATTATTATTTCAGAGGAAGGAGATTACTGCATTCCCGAAGGATTGCTTGGAGTCCCAGTCACCAGCAAGTGTGGTCTTAAGCTTGTCTGCAGCAAACGTACCGGAACTTGCATCAGTAAGTGATGTTTCTTTCAATTTGAAACTGTGGAAGTTTAATACTTAATGCAGTGTATTGGTAAAGAAAACTGCAAGGTGATGAACTGAAGACTTAGTCTCTTTAATTCCAGAGTCCATAACCATTTAATGTGAACCTTGCTTTACAGCTGTTCAGAGTCAATAAAATAATTACCAGGCAGGTAATGAGAGCCACTTGATCGCTTCTAACCTTCCCATACAAATATATATGGCTTTGTACCAATGGCAAAAATTAATATTCGCTTTGCTGATGCTATGTATGGAACTGAATTCCATTTGAGATACTCAGAGAAGCATTATATTCATACACAAGATCAGTTATTGGCACTATCAAACATCCTATACTTTATACAACAGTACTGAAAATAGCCAGACTTGAAACTAGCTGATATGATGATAAACCTATCTACTTATCAACGTTTGTATTCTTTAACAGAGTTGCTTAATAAAATATTGTTGTGTTAACAATGTTTTATTTCAATATTGTACTCTCCTACACAATGTATCGATAGATTTTTAGTAAACACTATTTTTATATAGAGATATAAACATCTTGGCTTTCTATACAATATACAAGTATAAGATATTTACATCTGTCTATATGTAGTGTTGGCTAAAATCTACAGATAAATTCTTAACCCACAATAGTCTAGTAGATATATCATATGGAGGTACAGTTCCCTGCTGTAAGCAACAGAAATTATTTTGTAATTGTGTTTCTTTCAATGCTGAGATGAAATTCTTTCATGAGGAGATCCCTTGGAGAAAGAAAGAGTTAACCATTATACAGCATTCAGAACTACTGAATAACGATGTCTGTAATAGCGAAAATTTCTCATGGATGCCTTCCTTATGAAGAATATACACTTACGGGTTAGCTAACACACCTAGTATTAAATAGTGAAGTTAAAGCTAACGTAATTAATATGGTGAGCATAATAATTTTGATAAATATGTAGTATATAGCTGTATTAAAATGAGGGAAGCATTGTCGGACAATACCTAAATAAAACAAATAAAAGCAAGAGAGACAACTCACAATTCGAAAAACTGTCTGAAAAGAGTTGACGTACCTCAGACCAAATTTAATGAGCTAACACACATGTTGTTCTAAGTGTTTCGTAACTGTGGATGATTGAGGACTTACTTCTCGTACTGTGACTCTTATAAATTATTGTTTTTATTTCTTGTATTATGGAATCATTGCGATCCCAATATCGCTGTGCACTTGTGGGCTCAAAATAGCGGCGAAATTGTGATTCCAGTATCTTTGTATGGTTGTAAAGTCCTGTGCTACCGTTGACCCTTCAGCATTGTAGTATACTTGAAATCTCAATTCTGTAGTATCCTTCTGATCGCAATATTGTATCATCATGATTTCAATGTTCTATAGAGAACCCACTCAGGTGATTTGTGCCTCTTCAAGGAACACCAGTTGATCCTTATGTATTTTTAGTCGAGTCCAACCTGCTACAAACATATGCTCAAGGCCTCCAGTTTCAGGCAATCAATGACGTATGGTTTATTCTTCGCTTACCCACCCCTCCACTCTAATGATGCACTAGGCATGGTGACCATGTGATAAGGTAATCGGTGCAGCTCTTTTTTCTCCTCTGAAGCTAAATTATCCAGTAAATAAACTGGTTGTTGTTGTTGTTGCTTAAAACACAAATTAGTCTTAGTCTATGACACCTATGATTAAAGAGGCTTTTTATGTAATTTAAACATAGTGTGTCTAAAACTACATTGACCCATGTGTCTGTTCATTGAGAAGGGAGCACTGTGTGATTTGAATGATATTTGGCTGTTATTTCTCACAGGCTGGGCAACCATTGACTAAAGGCCCTCGTTTTGATATGACTGGTCAATAACTTTGCAAACTGTGGAGACACAGTGGTTCTTCTGTCTTTGCGAGGAAAGATCTAATTTAATTATTTTCTATCCACCAGCCTGGGATAGTTGTTTCCATTCTAATTTACCATTTCTCTTCATTTTAGAACCATTGGCCGCTTCCCCTGCAAAACCTTGTACACAACTGAAATCGGAGACTGAGGGCAAAAATTTACTTGGAGCATTTATTCCTCGATGTGAACCTGATGGAACTTTCTCTGCTGTCCAGTGTCATGGATCAGTGTAAGATATTGTTACCATAGTGATGTCATTTCATTACAAATAAGCTACTGGCTTGAAAATAAATGAATGCAGATAATCATAGAAATCACCACACAATAGACGGTTTATTAATTTTATATCTAGTTTCATGAAAAGTCTTCTAAGCTGTTGGCAACATATTCATTGCTGCTAGAATAAATATATATATTCACTTAGACTAAATCTATTAATTCATTTTGCTGGGGCATAAGCACTTTTTCCAGATTCTATGATGTGAAACCAACATTTTGGAAAAGTCTTTCTTTAAAATAACGAAGAAGAGAATCTAGATAATGCAAAAGAAATTATCTGTTTCAAATGAGTTTCTGGGAGCATTTTTCTCAAATCAAAGTATGAAGACCTGTTCTGTACTGATTTCTTAGAATCAGCGAACATATATTCACTGTGCCATTTGAAATCGAAGAAACTTATATGATTCTTATTTCGTTTTATATTAAGTGCGATGTGATTATATAAAAAAAAAACTGATTTTAAGGCAGCTGAAAAATGTCTTTTATTAATGTCATTTCTTTTATTTCATAGGTGTTACTGTGCACACACAGATGGTACTCGTATCCAAGGATTCCAATCAGCCATTCATGAAAGCCAAGGAATGAATTGCAGTAAGTTATAATTCTCTACAAGTTAAATGAATTCATCTAGCATTGCCTACAAGGCAATCGTTTTAAAGAGATGATTCCAGTGTTAAAAACATGGCAGCTGCCTTTATTCATTAAAAATATAACAGTTACACGTAATTATATAGAGAAATTATGAGATAGTTGCACAAAAGTACATTTACTTGGATCTGGCAGTTTTTGGTATCTCAGAAGATATTTTTATATTTTGAAGACTAGCATTAACAGAGGCAAAGAAAGGCAAGGAATTCTGAAAAATACTTTTTATCCCCTGATAAAGTCATCTGAAATATTCTAGCTATGTCCCTTCTTTATTCCTGATATTTTCCATAATGACTAACATAAAGTTGTTTTAGTTCCTTAAAAATATAAAATCCTGTAAAAGAAACTCATTTGCAGCTATTCTTTAACAAGAACCAGTTGAACAGTGGGCTCAGTTTAATCGATTTAGCCCATGCCCCGAAATGGACCAAAATTTCAAACCAATATACTACAGGTCTAAGACGATGAGCTGTCTGAATCGTTACCACGCCGGACAAATAAGCATCCTGTCTGTTTGTATCTTGGGGATTGTTGTGATCTTTCTAAGATGGCAGGATGTGATTTAAGAAAGATTTAGTTGTTATTTCTAGCAGTTGGAGTGACAGCATAGAAACTCTCTGGTTGGCTCAGGCTTTGGCTGTTTTAACATGATGGTGTCCCTCGTTTATCTAGTGGCTGTAAGTGGAGTTGAGTATCCTGTCTAAGGAGAGCAACAAGATAATTACTGCTGTTGTGTAAGAAAACAATAGGAAATGTACCATAGCCAGGTCATTGAACTGTGACATCAGTGTTTAGAAAACCAGACACAATTCATTCACCACTGCTGCTGATGCCACCACCACCACTGCCACCACCACCACCACCACCACCACTGCCACCACCACCACCACCACCACCACTACCACCACCATCCAACAGTAGCAGTTGTAAAAGTCAAAGTCATCTGTGTGTTGGCACAAGCAGTTACCACTTGCTCAGTCCACATAGCTGTAATAGGTGCCATGACATATAGTTTGTTGCTCTAAGCTGAAGAGCGTTCTGTTGTGACCCCTTCATGAAGTTAGTAGATTTTATCATCCACTGGTGAGGAGAGTGTCAGTGGTTGAGTTGATAGTTTACTAGACCGCCAACTGAGAGATCAGGGTTCGTATTCTGTCATTGGTATGGTGGTATGATGATCCGATCCTTATTTCTGGAAACAGACACTTGTGGCAGATGGAGGTAATAACATTTCTTTGCTGAAATCAGGGGCATCATAGTAAAATTGATGAGTGTTTCATTAAGTTGTAGTGCTGAGTGTTAGACTCTCAGTGAGTTTGAAGAAAACAACTTCTCCTTTTTACTCCTTTTCCTATTCACCACATGAAATCTCCTGCAACACATAGCACATTGATGCACACCTCTAACTAAAACAATTGACTTCCTCTAAACAGCTCTGTGCCAACCCTTGTGGAATCTTAATTATTTTCTTAGTGACTTTTCCATTACTGTTTCAAAGATGATAGTGAAGTCCTAATGAGAAGGGATCGTAATGAGACAGAAATATGTCCACAGTTATCTTCCCTGTTGCTGAAATAACAAAACAATATCAGACTTTGACCAATATTGTATTTATTCATCGTACATTGAATTTCTAATTTGGCTTTTTATTTTTCACTGCTTTGAAAATGTTAACACCAACTTAACTTTTGTTTTTTCATGAGGAGGGCAGCGTCTCTGTGTTAACTTTTGATTAAACAATTCTATTTTATATAACAATTAATGTACAAAATATACATTTACTGAGTAAATATTCCAAGAAAGGTACAACCCAAGTAGTAATAATAATAATAATAATAATAATAATAATAATATACGCAAAACACTTTCAATACAGTAACCATAAGAACACCACAGCAAACCACAGCACATACCCAAGGCGCACAGAGCTGCGCTCGGTAGTGAAGTGAAAGCACGTTATAAAAATATAACTACTGAACAATAATAATAATAATAATGATAATAATAATACAGGAACATGTACAGAGTTATCTCCCATACTTATAATAATAAAAGTAATATCTTTTACTAGTCAATATTGATTTTTCTTCACCACGTACTTTTTCATCGGTCACCTCTTTAAATATGTTAACACAAACTTAACTTTTGTATTTACAACAATAACCTGATGTGACAGATAAATATTGATTAATTGACTTTCTCTAAAACTTTCTTTATGGTTTCTTTCAGACTGTGCCCGCCATAAGTTCGCATATGGAAAGACTGGCTTGATTGGCAAACTGTTCCGCTGTGAACCCAACGGTAATTACAACAAAATCCAATGTACTGGAAGTGCGTGTTATTGTGTTGATGAAGTTGGCAAACAAGTTGGTAAATCAGTTCATATTACCCAGAGTGAATCAATGAACTGCTAGGGGGACACTGCCAAAGATCTCTGCTTGAGAGAAATTTGACTCAGGGTTTTATTTTGATGTCACAATAAAAAAAAAATTGAAATAATTTTTGAAGTGTAGTGTTTGTTTGTTTTTAAAAACCTCTTCGTCTTTTTTTCAGTACTGTTAATACTCATTACTATTCGCATGGTGTAGTTTAAGTTACTATTCAATTGGCCATTAGTTTCATAATATCACTTCGAATGCTGTACAAAGGCAGAATTATCATACACTTGAAGAATATCTTCCTACGCTCTTCAAGATCTACTTTATCTTTTACTCTTCTGTGGTTGATAAAATATATAGCAATTATATCCAGTACAATAAGCTTTGCATCTCACTTAATCTCACGTCAGTATATAATATCATTACTAAAGTATGTTGACCAATTCTTAGTTTCAACTTGAGTTGGAACTCTTGAAATTATTTGAAAATATATATACAATTCTAGACTTCCGAAACTAGTCCCAAGTCCTTGGACTATCATCAGATACCTTAATAAATTAAATATTCAAATAGTCATTGCGCGGTTGGTGTCAACAGACGAGAAGGGATACTTCTTTAGAATTGTCAGTATTTTTACAGGTCTTCGGCGCCAAGGCCAACTTTTCCTTTCATCCTTTCGGGGTAAATAAAATAAATACCAGTTGATCACTTAGCCCCGAATTGGACCAAACTTTCAAACCAATATATTTCAGGTCTAAGACGGTGAGCTGTCAGAATCGTTACCACGCTGGGCAAAATACTTAGCGGCACTTCTTCCGACTTAAAGTTGCGAGTTCAAATACTGCCGGGGTAGACTTTACTTTTTGTCCTTTTGGGGTTGACTTTAATTTCCGTGATTTTGGGGTCGATAAAAAAGTACCGTTTGAACACTGGGGTCGAGGTAATCGACTTATCACCGTCCCAAAATTGCTGATCTTGTGCCAAAACTTGAAACCAATATTTTACATATCGCTAGTAAAATGTTTATGCAGAGATGAGAGCCAATTCCATAATGTGAGTGCCTCATAAATGCATTAAAATATTTCCTGCCTCATCATTAGTTATTTTTCTCAAGTGACTGGAAGAAACCCCAGTTGATCTGTCATTTTTAAAATGTTGGCGTCATGAGTAATATCCTAAGTTTCTGTAATCGTAATACAGTCTAGTTTTAATGGGATTATATGCAAGACTTCTCTCTTGTGTAATATCTGCTTCTGAAAATAATCCTTGAATTGAATATTACTGCATCAATTAGCTACGGATATTGCCACAACCATATGGTTCCTAACCATTATTTCGAGATTTAAGCTACACTTCGTAGAGAATCCAATTATTTGCGCCCGTTGCAAAGTTTTTAACCATTACACACACACACACACCCCTCTCTCTCTCTCCCTCACACACTCTCTCTCTCACCCTCTCTCTCTATCTCTCTCACCCCCCCTCTCTATCTCTCTCACCCCCTCTCTCTCTATCTATCTATCTATCTCTCTCTCTTGCTCAGTCACTCCTCCCTCTCTCCAAACATAGAATACGTTCTCTGATTCCAAGAGCTGCAACAATATATCTATCTCATTCAGCTCACTCTGCACTAATGTCTACATAACTTATATAAATCATAGACTTTGCCCATTTCTCCATTCTGCTAATAAAACACACTCCGAGTTATGATGATTCATAATATTGTTTTTTTTATGGATGAGAGAAAGCAATGGCTGATAAATATATGATTAATAATATTTAGCCAACATGTTAAAAACGACAATTTATAGAACAAGCTGTTTCAATTCCATTCAATACTTTTAACTTTCAAAAGACAATTCTATATGAAACTATAAACAACCGAGAAATACCATAAAATTTTTGAGTTTCCACAGATAACACTGTAACAAAATTTACATATTTTTTTTGGTCTTTGGTCAGTAAGTGTTATTTCCTATTTTTTCCTATCTAGAAATCAAAGGAAATGGTTACTATTCCCTTCAAACTTTGCTTCTGTGACCTGGACATCAATCTTTTGAAACTGATCTATTTTTCCATGATAATTCAGACAGATTCTGCGCTGAGCTGTTGAAGCAGAAATATTGTTATAGCAAATATTCTGCCTAATACCACAGATTTGATTGTCAGTTGCCTGACCTTAACCAGTTAAGCATGTCCCTTAGTGGCTGACGATATGTGCATCTCTGATCACTAGCAGGAGTAGTGAGGGAACATCATAGCCATGTATTGAGAGAAGTCTTTAAGGGTTTGAATAAGTGTAAGAAAAGTGAAGTTTGAAGGAAATAGCTATTTTTCATACTTTCTAGAGGTAAGCAAATAGGAAATAACAGTTGCTACCCAAAGACAAATATCGTGTTACACTGTGTAATTTATAGAGAAGAAATTATTTATCACGTCGACAAAAAACTTGTTCGTTGCATTGAGGAAAGAAAGTCTTCTGTTTCTCAATGAACACCAGTATAACTTCCTTAGAGCTGTATTTATCAGAGACCTGCTTTCATACACCATACACCAATAATGTTTTTCTCTTCAGAGCAAGAACAATGTTGTTGCTCTTTAACTCAGTATAGTCTTTAGCCAAGTTTTTTTTATGAGAACTTTCAAAACAAATTGCCCGTCTGGGGGCTCCATTCATCAAGCACACCTAGGATCGGAAGTTTCATGGAAATTTTCTGTATAGAGTATATATAAATACCGTAAGAGTGGTCTAGCAATCAGTAAGAATATTAGCTACCGTTCCTGTATAACTCAATTTATTTTGTGAGTTAGACAGCACATACGAACCAAATAACCATGCTATAGAATCAGCTGCATACTGCAAGGACCAGATATTTCTACTGAAGTTTACATTATATCCGAATCGATTTGTTCCTCGTATTAAAACATCTCAGGAAGCAAGAGATAAGTTGTAGAAATACAGTATAGGTTTAGAGATTTCCTACATCAGTGAACACGAGGAAAAAAGTAAAACTAGATTTAGTTTCTATGATCAGTAATGATGTTAGAAAAAAAGTATTGGAAACCGAGAGGAGAAGGTACATTTTTAGGCAAGTGATGGTACAGACGACAACAGCAGCAATAATAATAGTCACAACATTGTGAGACGTGAACGTATTGAAACGAGACAACTTGAGGAATCCACAGTCAATATTCCAATACTTATTCGATCGAAGGAGATTTATATAGAAACAGAAAAATAAATGCAAAAATGAATTGGAGGATAAACGAAGATCTGTGTTATATGTAATGTAATTTTAGATGTTACAGAACAGAAAGTGACATTTAAAGAGTCTTTCGTTCTTTAAATGCTACACAACAACTGTCGTGATATTGTCAGAAAAACACATTTTTTCACTGTCCAATAAGAGCTGTAATAATGTTCGCAAGTTAAGCGACTTTTTCTTTTTTTGCTTTTTTTATATTCATATTCACGACAGTAAAAGAATACTTTTAGAAGGCAGATAAGCTGGATTGCTAAATTTATTGTTAATGATTCAACATTTAGCACGAATTTACGTTAACCAACGCCATACATGCAAAATATAAAATAAATCTATACGCAACACAATGTTATAAGTGCAATATGTTGTTCAAATCTGTGTTGAATATTCTGCTAAATGTCAAGCAGCACAAAGATGTGTTCAAAATAAAAGAAAATGAGATATATTTGTGTAAGGTAAGAATAAAAATACATTTAATGGTTTACTTAATTGATTTTTGCCGGTGCTAACCACTGTTCGCTGCTTCGAATTTCGGTGATTATCTTTGATTATGTTCAGTATAATATCATTGATGCTATATTTGGTACAAATATACATGGAATATACTTTTATTTTATCACTAGTACCATTAAGAATAGACATTGTCTATACTTATAAGAAGGAATATATGAAATAATAAGTAACAAAGCACTAATGTTACAATAGGAAATTCTGAGGAAATATTTTGATGAAGGAATAAACTGGAGGGAGAGTGTACCAATGAGGAATATGTTGGAAGAGGACAGGAGTTCCATCGTAAGTTATTCCTTGGAACGAAAGTCTGTATGTAACTTTTGATGCTGTGTTTAAAGTGAGAAATAAAATATAGATCAAAGTAGAGAAGAGAAGAGGCGAAAGTATTGCGAAGACTACAATATCTGAGGATCAGAGTTCCTTAGAATATTAATAGAAGACTGTGAATATATGTTGATAAATGATTCAAGGAATGGCCTAAGAAGATTTTACACAGAATTGAGCATTAATCGATCAGGTCTCATGGAATAACCTAGAAATCTGCCTTTCATCTGAATGGCTTTAACTTTTTTAGTTAGAATAGCCACACCACCGAATATTGTTTCTTTGGATACAGTTGTAGCATATTTCTACCCATAAATTCAGCATTCTCTCAGTCTTTTTTTTATTACTTTCGACGATTCTACGCATGTCGAAGTTTTCAGT
This sequence comes from Octopus bimaculoides, assembly GCF_046866305.1. Taxonomy (NCBI): domain Eukaryota; kingdom Metazoa; phylum Mollusca; class Cephalopoda; order Octopoda; family Octopodidae; genus Octopus; species Octopus bimaculoides. The sequence goes on from NC_142943.1 coordinate 20,667,580, forward strand.
CAACCTCTTTTGATTACGTAGTTATGCAGAATCACTAAGAGACAGGAGTGTAGCCAACCATAGGATGTTTTGGATCTGTAATATTGAAGTAATACATCTAGAAAATATTTGCAGGGGCTGTTTAAATCATTAGGGAGATTTATTAGGTGGATAAAGGCTTGCACGATTCCGTAATAGCAAGGATCCTACAGATAAGTATATTTCTTTTTGAGCTAAATGTTGTCGATACTGTTTATCCGATTCACTCCTTGTAATTTACCAATACAGAGCAACTTGAATCGTATATATGAGACCATGAGGTGCTGATAAAGGTTTAATTACATAGGTGTTGTTTAGCCCAAGTTCAACCTTTGTCGAGCAGACCTTCCAGCGATAATTATTTCGTATATTTGCTCAGGTAAATTATACTAAATTATCTAATGTAAAAATAGTAGAAATAGTAAAGATGGAGAGCTTACAATACGGAAAGGAATAAATTCGATGACCGTTTTACACTTCAGGCATGAAGGCTTGTAGACAGAAGAGTCAACAAATGTCTATTCAGATACCGGCCATGTGATGTGAACAGCGACCCCGCGGCGTCCGCTAAGAGTGGTCAACGCTAAACGTCACTAATAGTACTTTGTTTACTACTAATGATGGGTAATTAAATGCTATTAAATTTATTCCTTTTCTGGACTGTACGATGCTCTTCATCTTTACTTCTTTATCCCAATGTTTCAAGCAAACTACAACGCTCTTCTGTTATGTGTCCTTTCTAAAGATGATACAGTGTGACTTAAAGGAGATTTGGTTACTTTTTGCAGTGGCTTAAGAAACCGTATGGATGCTCCCTCGTTAGATCGTTACTCGATATTTGATGACTGAGCCGACATAGAGAATTGAATCACAGTAGCAGAGAAATTGAAGAATATGTATGTGAAATAAGCAGTGAAAGGCTTCCTTAACAGTTGCTAAAAGAAGATGTGTGCATCAATACATTGAAAACATGTCGGTAACCTTTCAGCAGTGCTGTTCTAATTGTTGTATAATGTTCCGACAGTAAGCACGAAAGTAATCTCGAAATGATCTCCTTCTCGTCTACTTGTGACTTTCATGCAAATATATGTTTGTGTCATCGTTGTTGCCGTCTGATTCTACATGACTGTGGTAACTCAATACATCAAGATATTTCTAAATTTGTTCTGATTAATAATTGTATATTTGCTCTGATATTCTATAGTTATTATGTTGTGCACGTCAACACAGTATCCCTTCTGTTTTGTAAACATTCCACGTAGACTATCGCCATATCTCTTACTCTGGAGACATTTTATGTGCATCATCACTAATCTTGGTTTAACAGAAGAAATCAGGTAAACGTCTGTTTATCAGATGCTGCCGTAGACTATAGGTAAAATCACGCACTGTTGAACTTCGCAATACGCAAAAAGGCATGAATGCTCCACATTCTCGTATACTTCCTCCAATAAATAAAAAGCTTTGTGTCGTTGTAAGCAGTTTAGTTGATGTGTTGTACGATTCTGGTTTCTATTTATGAAATGGGGAAGACTATGACAAAGCATATAAGTACAGCATAAAGGAGCTTCTATACCGTTGTTTTAGTTACTAGAAATAGCAGCCAAGCCTATTTCAAATCGCACCTTATTCTTTTAGCAAAAAACAAGGGCATATGGAATAATATGGGATGGTCACAGCTGGAATACCTTTGATGATAGATCTATTCAATCAAGGTTAATCTAGGCCGAACAACAACACCGACAACAACAACCATTGTTTTCTTAACCGATATGATGTTGTAATATCAGTTTATATTTATAGAGTTGTGGAATATCTGAACTATTAAGCAATATTTCTTAACCCGAAGTCGACACTGATATACGATGAACCTAAAATCTTTAGCAAAAACTACGTCTAAAATGTAAACGAGCCAGCATTCAGTCATTCAGTCACCAGTATAAAATATACAACCATCAATACATCACACATAAAACATGAGTGGGGAGGGGTCGGAGTGGTGTCAGTCAGTGACTGGAGTTATTTCTTTTCATTTATGTTATTGAGGCAGCACAGGAAAGAATCGAAGTTATACATTCCAGTTTTCTCTTCCCTAAAATAAAGAGTATTTTGTACCCTATAAAAAACCAATTAAACTCAACGTTTTTGGTTTATAGCACTTGATTAAAAGAGATTTAAAGGCTGTCATGCCTTTCTCAAAAATATTAGCATTGTAGAAAACCCGGTAAATAGTAAACATTTTGGTTACGGGTTCGCATCGTGTGAAGCATATGCTTATTTCAAGGTCCTCATCAGAGAAATTTTTCAGGTTGATTTGTTATTAATCTGAAAGGCTCCCATGAAGAATGAAATTGAGTGATACCACGTGATGTGCCCCTGATTGCCAATTATTGTATGAGAGATAATTTCCAGATTAATTTTGGCGGATTAAAAGTTCGAATTTTAAATCGAAGAATAAAATAAAATATCCATAGTATATATATTTATTTTATTTTATTTCATTTCATTTTTTTTTTGTTTTGCTTTTTCATTCCAAAGATCATGTAATGGAAAAATTATTATTGGCATCTTGGAGAAAAATTGTTTCAACTGTGAATGGATTGACTCCTCACGCAGAGAGTTCACCCCGTATTTTATAGTCCTTGTCAGATATCATTACATTAGTTTCTTTTAAATGAATCCCTAACTCGTATGTGAAGGGATGTTGTGACAGACACGCTACAATATAAAGTCTAATTGAATTGAAGTTGCATCGGCTGATCAGTGGAACAGGGTTACCGTGTTTAATACATTTCTTGCTCTATAGCCAACGCGAATTACAATGCGGGCCTCTTTAATCACAGAAAGTTTTTTGAGGGTCACTCGTATACTTTATGCATTAATAGTCAAACAATCAAATTACAGAATCAAGAATTTTTCATACTTTTCGTTTCTCTCTTTTCTTTCTTTTATTCTTTTATTTGTTTCAGTCATTTGACTGCGACAATGCTGGAGCACCGCATTTAGTCGAACAAATCGCCCCAAGACTTATTCTTTGTAAACCTAGTACTTATTCTATCGGTCTCTTGCCGAACCGCTAAGTTACGAGGACGTAAACACAGCAGCATCGGTTGTCAAGTGATGGTGGGGGAGCCAAACACACACACGTGGGCTTCTTTCAGTTTCCGTCTACCAAATGCATTCACAAGGCTTTGATTGGGCCGAGGCTATAGTAGAAGACACCTGCCCAAGGTGTCACGCAGTGGCACTGAACCCGAAACCATGTGGTTGGTAAGCAAGCTACTTACCACACAGCTACTCCTGCGCCTATAAAATTTGTTTAAAATCATAAAATTGTAGGCTATTGCATTATCGCCACTTATAAATTTTAAATTTATTTTGAAACAAATGTTTTACACATACAATTTTATTTTGAAATTAAACACAATACTTCAAGAAAGTATCAAGCACACTGCTCTGTAGCATTCGCCTCACCAGTTTTTATTATATTAATATCAATTATAGAGACAGCCAACTAATGCAAGACTGCCACTACTTCAGCAATATGTATGTCTATGTGCTCTTTCAAATTATCATTGCCTGCGGCATTCACATTCTCGGATGAAGTAAGAGATATTTATAGATAGGCTTCCATGGTAAACACACATTTGCTTAATTAATAGTAGAGGAGTATAACGCTGTGATCAACTGTGCCAGAATATTTGAGAAAAAAAGGCTAAATACATGTGTGTGTGTGTGTGTGTGTGTGTGTGTGTGTGTGTGTGCGTTTAGCATCAGATAATGCAAGTTTCTTAACGTTTAGAA
>NC_142943.1:20683901-20686401 GCF_046866305.1 Octopus bimaculoides
AAACACAGCAGCATCGGTTGTCAAACGATGTTGGGGGGGACAAACACAGACACACAAACACATACACACACATACATATATATATATACATATATACGACGGGCTTCTTTCAGTTTCCGTCTACCAAATCCACTCACAAGGCTTTGGTCGGCCCGAGGCTATAGTAGAAGACACTTGCCCAACGTGCCACGCAGTGGGACTGAACCCGGAACCATGTGGTTCGTTAGCATTAAAAAATGCATTAAAAAAAGAAAGCTATTTCTGCTTCTGAAAAATACCGTCATGCTGCACGGTTGAAATTTAATATTTCCGCTTCGATACAATTGCAAAATCGAAACAATTCGAAAGGAATGAAAATCCAAGCCGTGAATAACTTTAACGTAGTAAAAATTTTAAAGAGCAACATTATTTAGTATTAAATACAAATTGAAAATAGAGTGAAAAATGACCAGTGCTAAACATATCAGTGTATTGTAATACACATTGGAATTAGGAACTCATGAACGTGATAAACACTTCTATGAATTATATGTACAATTTGAGCCTAAACGGATTAGATTTACAAAAAATGCTAAAATGTTTGTGGGAGATCAAACAGCCAGAGTTAGACCTGAGCAAAAAGCGTATAAATGTGCAAGTGAAGCGCATCATTAAACTAATATACATATAGCAGATTGGTCATATTTATCGCGGGGCAACACTACAAAAATAATAAATAAATAAATAAATAGCATCGGTGGTTCAGTGGTAGAATGCTCGCATGCTACGCGGGCGGCCCGGGTTCGATTCCCGGCCGATGCAACTTTCGTTTTGAATCAGTAATTAATATTTCTATAGGCGCAGGAGTGGCTGTGTGGTAAGTAGCTTGCTTGCCAACCACATGGTTCCGGGCTCAGTCCCATTGCGTGGCATCTCGGGCAAGTGTCTTCTACTATAGCCTCGGGCCGACCAAAGCCTTGTGATTGGATTTGGTAGACGGAAACTGAAAGAAGCCCGTCGTATATATGTATATATATATATATATATGTGTGTGTGTGTGTGTGTGTGTGTGTGTCTAGCATTGCTTGACAACCGATGCTGGTGCGCTTATGTCCCCGTCACTTAGCGGTTCGGCAAAACAGACCGATAGAATAAGTACTAGGCTTACAAAAAATAAGTCCCGGGGTCGATTTGCTCGACTAAAGGCGGTGTTCCAGCATGGCCACAGTCAAATGATTGAAACAAGTAAAAGAGTAAAAGAGTAAATAGAATCTCAAAACACCAACATTGATGCCGACAACAATAGACAGTCGTAGAAATGGTTAGCCCGCTTCGACTCTAGACCGTCATAAAACAGCTAACAACAACTTAGTGAACGGCAACGGCTAAAAACAGTTTCATAGAAATAGACAACTTGCTAGAGGACAAAAGATAGTGAAATGATACCATCCGCGAACGGAGAAATACCGGTTTCAAATTTTGGCACAAAGCCAGCAATTTCGGTGGAAGGAGTAAGTCGATTACATCGACCCAAACACTCAACTGGTACTTATTTTATCTATCTCGATAGAATGAAAAGGCAAAGTCAATCTCGGCGGGAATTGAACGCAGAACATGAGGGCGGACGAAAATGTCACTTAGCATTTTATCCGGCATACTAACGGTTCTGCCAGCTTGAAGTCTTTTTAACTCACTAAAAGTAGTTTGAAAAGATGTTCTGCAGCACATTCAAAATACTAATTTTAAAGACGGGCAATTAAAACAAGTATAAAATAGGAATCAGCTAAATTAAAACTGCTAGCGAGAGAGTCAGATCATCGATGATTTCGGATTAAAATAATCGTCATCAGTGAAACACCGTTGCCTATGGTTAAAGTGAACTCGCCTTGTTAGTTTATAGAAAATACCATGGGAATCAGTGGGTGATTCGGTAAAATGGTAGAGTGAAAATTATAAATTATTAAGGTGGCTAGTCGCAATTTAAAAACCAAAAGGCACAAGTACGATCATCACTAAAGTGTCAATGGGTGCAAGTCAAAGAAATATGAGGAATCCTGCGACGGACCAGCGTCCCGTCCAGGGGTTAGGAATATATACGTTACAGAAACCGGGAAATCAAACTTATGAGCTCATAACCTGAGACAGACCTTTCGTTCATTTTTTTTGGTACAAACAGGACAGGCAAGGCCCAAGAGTTTCGTATAAAATTGTTATGCTCAAAATACTTGGCCACTGTGAACAGCCATTGAATTTTTGTTGCTCTTGTATGCATTTGAATTCGATACATCACACCACCACGCACACGCTAGCACTGACCACTTCCCAGCCCCACACCTACACATACACACACGCATACGTCAAGGTCACCAGCCCTCTTCCACACGCACATACATGCTCTCTTATACACATGTACGCACACCTTCGTTTTGGGATCACCACTACATTAATATCGTTCATTCTTCCTAGCTATCCTGTGTGACCCCTCTGTCCGGCATTCACCATGATAGATCGCTAGCCACTA
>NC_142943.1:20688901-20713901 GCF_046866305.1 Octopus bimaculoides
CTCGGAATATTAATCTCTACTCCATCTTGTTGCAGGCTTTTTCTATTTTTAGGTGTTTCTCGCATTTGAGTTTGTCACCGTTCTCTTACTGAATCTCCACAGTGTATTATATATATGTATCTTTTGCACCAGAACTGCCGCGGTAAACCATTTCTCCCACCCACTTACCTCTGCAACTAAAAATGCCTCCATAGGCATTGTATTTTTGCTATTCACAATCTGTTACAAAAATACCGCAACAGGCTACGTGTTCTCCCACCGTCCTTCCTCTCCCGCACCTCTAATATTATAAATATAACAATAGGCTATGATCCCAGCCTGACATCTCTTTTATATTATAACAACACATCAAAGAAAGATCAATACATAAATTCTATGCCAATAAAACCTTTCAGAACTAAATTAAAAGACATTTTTATTAAAACTAATACGCACATCTCTCAGAAAATAATTCATGAAATTAATTTCTTTGTGATATTTACAAAAATTAATTGAATATTTTATTTTTACAATGAGTTTTCGGTGTTTTATGTCGTTGTTTCCTAGGAATATCCACAGAATTAAATCGGTTTATGTTTCCAGCACATAACTAAATGATACATCAAAACACTATTATTGATTTTGATCCCAACTGGCATTACAGACTTTGCACTGTTATACCGCCAACATTTTGTATCAACTTGGTGCCTCAAATGTAAGCTGATAGGATCATCTCAGATTATTTTTAGTAATTTAGACACGCGAAATATTGGTCATCGATCTGCAATTTACACAGTATTACACATTATTTTAATGATGGCTTTTAACCCTTTTAGTATTTATAGATTCAGTTATCACAAGTATTAGCAGTTCCTGTTTTTTAAGTATTGTATAATAAAATCATCATGTTGATAAACAAAACTTCGCTAGTTTTAAAAGAACAGATTGTCTGATTATGAGCTCAAAATGCAGATGTTTATATACAGGGCGCCCCAGAATTATATAATTGAGTGACATCGGACAAGTTTTTAAAAACTCACTTTTATTCATGGTTATCATGTTTTATATCAAAAGTGTATACATTTTTCATCTTGTTTATAATTCTATAATTTTTATAACTTTTTTTTTATAATTCCTGTTGGATCCCGCTTATCTGTCCACGACAGCTTTTTTTTCAGTTTGGCTGCACTCATTCTCTCTACCTCCATTCCCAGGATGGAACAATAATAGTTTAGCTGGACTTAAAGAACGCAGTGCAGGAGGTAACCACCGAAATGCTTCAAAATGTGTTTCGCCAGCGCTGAGGATAAATTTGAAATTTGCAGGATACAGACGGAGTACATATTGAACATTTTCAGAAAAGACTTTTGACGTAAGTATCATAATTAAGTAATAAACATAATATTTTGTCAGTTTTTTTTATATATATATTTGCCCGATTTCATTGAAATAGATAGTTAATACTGGGACGAAAGTCTTCAGGAGATTTCTATTGAAGTCTCGGAACCTGCAAGCTGACGGGATAGACTCCGAATAGCGGTCTAAGGAAGATGATCCCTTTCGCTTAACCCATCTCCTTTGTCTGTGTGTTCAACAACTAGCCACGGGGTCCTTTCTTCCTCCGCTTTGAAGAGAGGTTATAGGTCACCGCCCATTAACGCCTGATGTGACGCTGTAGCTAAGCGCTTTGCGAAACCCGGGGTAACCTCATAGACCAGCCATAACTATCTTTACATATACATATATGTCTGTCACTTCTATACTTATATACTCTGAGCAGGGTCGAGTAAGCTGCTGTCTCTTGCAGCGGCCAGCACCGAGGACGGGAAATTAACCAGAAATCATTGGTCTGTTGGTACTGCTAGTGACTGCTATTGATCACAATATATTTCAGACACAGATTGTGTGTCGATAACCAGCTGGAAAAGATGTTTTACTGGGGTTAAAAGGTAGTAACATGGTTCTACGCAGGACTGTTACCTTACGTTGACAAAGAGATTTTACTATACAGTACAGTTATTACGTAGATCTCTTTCACAGATTTAAAACTAGCTTTTTTACTTATTACGAGATCAGTGACTGTCTGTCACGTCTATATTTATATACTGTGAGTATGGTCGAGTAAGTTATTGTTGCTAGCCAGTGGTTGTCCAGCACCGAGGAAGGGGAATTACCAACAAACTATTGGTCTGTTGGTACTGCTAGTGGCTAAGAGGGAGTAGTATGCTCTCTTGCTCACAGTATATTTCAGACACATTGTGTGTCTATAACCAGCTGGAAAAGATGTTTTCCTAAAGTTATAAGGTAGTAACGCGGTCCTACGCAGTACTGCCACCTTACGTTGGCAAATATACTATGCAGTATAGTTACTACCTAGATTTCATTCAGAGATTTAAAACTAGCTGTTTTACTCATTATATATATATATATATATATATATATATATATATATATATAATCATAAATATATAGGGGTCAGCATGAGTTGCTTCACCAACATACTGAAAATTTAGAAATAGCAGTCAAAGAACTACTGATTCTAAACTACAATTTTTTCTCTAACGGATGGAGATATTTATGGCACACATAGAACAAAAACAGAAGAGAAAATAAAAACAAACCTGCCTTTAGTTAATCATGTACGACGTTTCGTGGTTAAGAATATAATATCGCCATCCGTTAGAGAAAAAATTGTAGTTTAGAATCAGTAGTTCTTTGACTGCTATTTCTAAATTTTCAGTATGTTGGTGAAGCAACTCATGCTGACCCCTATATATTTATGATTATAAATGGTTTTACCGATAAAGGTTTTTTCATACTGAACTACTTGGCAAAATTGTTAATTATTGATTTTATTAACTAATTCGCAATTCCCTGCCCTATATCTGTATATATATATACTAATAACCTGGTATTAGAACTCAACATAAATATACTTCAGAACAAGGCCTCATTCCAGTACAGAGCAGTAATAGGAGTAATAGGAAACTGAATAAATGACAAGGGAATAAGAAATTGTTTCATGAACTCCGATGAAGCTATAAGGCTGATACTCGAGCACTCGACTGTGAGTACATTGCATTGCCACCAAATTTCAAGCAGGGGTCTAACAAAAGTTTGCCATTAAGATTTGTGATTGAATTAATGAGAAAGGTTAATATTTATAATGAATTTGACATTTTCGATGGGTGTGCAGTGCACACCTAGCTCACCCGGAATATACGTCCCTGGTCTAATGAGATGCCTTCGATGTGATGTGCTTCAATTTTTTTCTGATACTGTTGTTGAGGTTGTTGTATCTCACTGCGGAAAGCTGTGTCTCGGAGCACTGTCTGATCGAATTTGAGAAAATAAATTATTTCCATATTCAGCCAGAACATGTAACAAAAAACAGATTGAGAATCAAATCTTAAACTTCAGAATTCGAACACATAAGTTTACAGAGGACCACTTTTATTACAAACAGGGGATGTCCGTTTTTATCCAAATAGTACAGTAAGGTAGTTGCAATAATATTTTGTAACATCAATCGACAGTCTTCAAGAGTCCCTGTAATATAAACTTTCCTATTACCCCCTTCATAGTTATTAACCTCCCCTACTAGGGGCCGTGATAGCCCCCTTTCAGGATACTTTGAATGAACAGCACATGGAATTTACGTCTCTACACTTTCCATTTGTATTGACAAAATATGAACTCCTATTGGAAATTACATACCATGGACAAGAAGCATTTCTACCACTTCTACACACCACTTTCATTGGATAATGGAACTGCAACTATAACATCCTACATATATTTTAATTTTTACTTTTATTCTCTTATTTCCTTTTATACTTCTTATTTCAATCCTTTTCCAAAATAACTCCTTATATTGAACTCTATTTAACCATCTCACATCGACTCTAATATCCCAGAAACAGCTGTAACGCTAACTCTCTTTATAAATGTCCTGAAAATTCCACACAGCCTTGGCTTTGTTGTCTCATTTTAGTAAACACACACACACACACACATTCACTCACACTCACACATACACACACGAACACACACACACACATATATATATATACACACTTATAATCACACATACATACATAATGATATATATGTGTGTGTGTGTAAGTATGTATGTACATATATATGACAGGCTTCCATACAGTTTCCGACTTACAAATTCATGCACAAGTAATTGGTCAGCTTAGTGATATAGTAGAATACAGTTGCCACACAGTGGGATTGAACCTGAAACCATGTGATTGTAAAGTGAGCTTCTTAACCAAGCAGCCATGTCTGTCTGTCTATCTGTCTGTCCATCCGTCTGTTTGTCTATTTATCTCTTTGTCCGTCCGTCTGTCCGTCTGTCTGTCTGTCTGTCTGTCTGTATGTATGTATATACGTACATGGTGCTTATGTATGTGCGTATGTATATATGTATGTCTGTAAACGTACGCATGTATGTATGTGTGTATGTATGCATGTACGTAGGTATGTATATATGTGTGTATGTATGTGTATGTATGTATGTATGTATGTATCAGGAATTGACGCTATAAATTCATAAACACTAGTAGAAAATAAACCAAGCGAAATTAAATAACTACCTTTCGATAAATGACAACAGATTTTAAAGTAGTTTCTAACTTGTGATGATGTGTCTACCCAACAGGGAAGAGAATATGAGAATTGAAAACTGTCGACATTTTTCTTTGTTCTTCCTTGTTTTGTTTCTTTAGCCACAATTTCATCTTTTCAGACATTTCATGGACAATGTCTTTTATTCCAAGAGAATTAGTAATAATCAGGAGACATAATGAGAATTATTCACGTGATCCATCCATTTTTTTTTCGATTTCTTCAACTAAATTTCTTTCAAGAAGACTTAGAATAAAATAGACTTTAGATATAAAATATGTTTAAAGTTTCATACAATAAGAGAAACATCAAATATATTGCATTCACTTTGGGGAAAATAAGTGGATCTCAGTCAGTTTCGACGATGTTGATTCACTTGTTTGATCTACTGAACAATTTGTTCATTGAGTTAACGTGTTTTAGTGGTTGAGTATTCCATAGACGTGCGTCTTTTGCTTTAATTATTTTGACTCCTTGCGGAGCAGAGGGTACAGATAAGAGACTGCCATCCGTCTTGATCTTTGACAATGGATTTCAGTTGTTCCCAAGTGCAGCAGTCTGCCACTGCTTCAGTTTCAATGGACTGTTGTTTTTGGTCTGCCACGCTTCTCTTACGAAAGGTTTAACTTGTAATTTGGAAACAAGCTGCTATAAGGTGTGTCCCTGCTAACCCCCATTTTATTCTCTTCATCTGGGTCACGAGAGGTATCTAGTTCGCCTGTTTCCATGAGGCTTTGCTTGTGGGTCATCTCACTCGAAAGATGTTCCGGAGACATCTATTCACAAATGTTTCCTATCTTGTCAATGGAGAACCTTGTGACTCGCCATGTTTCACTCGCGTACAATAGAACCTTCTGCCTGTTCACGTTAAAGATCCCGAGTTTTATGTTTGTTGACAACGTTTGTGATCTACAGATGTATTTAGCCATTCTGAAGGCAGCTGTAACTTTTACAGTTGTTGTTTTTATGTCCTGATCTATTCCGCCTTCTTTATTGATGACACTTTCCAGGCATGTGAAATGACAGACGCCTTTAGTTTCCTCTATTCCGACAGTGAAGCTGATATCGATGGTTTCCTACAGTCTCATGCGTTTTGCTATCCTGATGTTGATTTTGAGGCCAACCTTCATAGACACTACGTTCATTACTGTGACCTCTTCCATGTCAATGTGGAGTTGGAAGAGAAAAGCAATGTCATCGGCGAAGTCAATATCTTCTACGTCGTTGCAGAGGGAACATTCTGTTCCTCTAGGTTGTAATTTGGCTATTTCTTTCATCACCCTATCAATTGCCGTTAGAAAAAGAAAGGAGGATAACAGGCTTCCTTGGCTCACCCCCGATAGGACAGTGAGTGGGTACGTTAAAGTTACATCATATACGACTTGAAATGTTCATCGTTCATAAACAACACTGACCAAAGTGTACCCTAATGTTACTCTCAAGTATATTCAACGATAAACAGAATGTGACAAGACTGGACGCTTAAATTACGGGTACAATCCATCCGACGGTCTTTCAAATAGTTTCTGCCAACCTAATTTCTCTTACAAGGGTTCACCCGAATTTATGGTAAAATATATTTGCTAAACATTCCACGCAATGACTTCGAACGAGGGCTCTTGTGACCGTGAAACAAACTTCATATCCAATGACAATACTGTTCCTCTCAGTAAATTTCTCATTTAACACATTATTTCTAGTATATCTCTTAACCCATTCAACTCAAGATCTAGTAAGAACTGCCACCCAAACGTTCTGAGAGAATAAAAACGTACTTTATCACTCACTTTCACTATTTGCTTGCTTGTTTTATCTTAATCGCATTATTTATTTCTAATGATAGTTTTAAAGCTCCTTTCATGATGTATTAGAAAACTAATTTATCTTTATCTTATGATTGATCTTCAGTCGAACCTATGAGAGAGAAACCAAAAATGCTTCTATTTTTGTTTATAAATTAACAGCGTTCAATATGGAATAAGATTTAAGCTGCTCAATTGAGACTCCTACTAAGTTTTATGCAACTTTCTTCGTACAGTCAATCCATATATATATATATATATATATATATATATATATATATATATATATATATATATATATACATAGAGAGAGAGAGAGAGAGAGAGAGAGAGAGATACAGATATACACAGACACATGCACATGTATATATATATATATATATATATATATATATATATATATATATATATATATAATGATATAATGTACATACATGCATGTGTGTGTGTGTTTGTGGGTGCGTGCGTGTATAATTATATACTTTCGTCTCCTCTAAATTTTATAAGGTTTATCAATTATTGATGGATACTTTAAGCGAGACACCATCCTCTGCTAAAATACTACATTGAATAAATTAACATTTATCATTACGTTCAAACTAAAAGCTGCACCTCCTAACCTTGCAACCAGCAGAGTTTAACGTTCACTATTTAAATTTTCACTGATTGAAATCGTAATTTTACTTCAACCACTTTATCACTCAACTTACAATCCAGAATACAAATGTTGAAATATACCAATTCTGTTCTGTTTAAAACCCACAAAATGTAAACTATATATTAATACAAAGCAATATAAACAATTATCATATATTGCTCTGATAATAAATATAGCGGCCTATGAAATTGATATTTGTTAACACATCAATTAGCACATGACACAATAAAATTTCAATTCTTTAATATACTTTCAATTCCTAATCGTATTTACAGACGTTCAAGAGGGAGTTAAGGTATTATTTCGTGAAATATAGTTCAGCAGTAAAGGCTTCTATTTGCGCTGGCTTAAAGTCTTTTTGCCCATTTCTTCTGAACGCAACTGCTGTCGCTAGAACCCTATTAATTCCTCGAAATTCAAGCTCAAAGATAATCAAACGGCTATATTTTAGTACATCTGTCCCATTTCATCTCTTCTGCTACCTTTCTTGGCCTCTTAGTGCATACATCTCTTGAACCTTTCATTTCTTCCACATACACATCTGTAAAAGCCTAACCATTTGCTATTCTAAACTGTTGGCATCAGTTAATATTATTTTCTGTCTGTATCTTTGACATACATTTCGATTTTTTAAGCACTTAATATCTTTTTTCACACCTTTTTCACATCAAAATCCGACCTTAGTACGACTGCCATTGCCTCTACCTACTCGAGCCGTCTAACATCTTTCTGCTTCCAATGAACTCCCTGGCACTTCAAGACATGTTAAAGTTCTATTAATACTACATTGACTACTGTTGGCTGCATTCATCACTGAACTAGCAGGGTCTTCGAAGCAATAGAGGCAGCTTTTGGTGCTTAAGCCAGAGCACACAACTCTAAATATCAAAACATTATGCTTGATACAAGGTACATTATAACATGTACTTACCTTCTTTCTAGCTATCTCAGTTATATAATATTAGGCGTGCATTTGCATGCCTTGTATTCATACAAGCAGCACCACTGGTCTTCTGTATCTCCTTCTACACCCGTACCGCAATAAAAGTTCAAATCGCCGAACCCTTGTAACTGCACTACAGATCTACGAGCTAATAATAAAGTTTAAAACAAAACCGTCTGAAGACACCTGGGAGGCATTTACCTACTTGCAAAACAGCCACCAGAAAACAAATGATATGTGGCAAGGCTTCCACACTCTCTCAGCTCTCAAATTACCACCTTAACTTATGGCCCTTGCCAAAAGGAGCCCTACGAGTTTTTATAAATCCTTCACAACTTCCACTCCTCAAATACGATTGCTCAATGAAACAGTACATTTGCTGATAAACTCATTTCTGTTGCTACCATTTTGCTCCGGGTTCCACACAGCAAGCACGTACGCACAAAATAAAATCACCACAAACTTCACCACACCACCCACCCGTCTGACTTCTTTCCTGCAGTTAATCAAGACACACACATATGAATATAAATATATGTGCGTGTGTATAGGCGTGCGTGCGTCTACATACATACATACATACATACATACATACATACATACTACATACATACATACATACATACATACATACATACATGCATGCATACATACATACATACATATATGCACACACACAAACACACACACACAGAGGCACCTAATGAAAAACTCGTCCCGCCACTTCTGTTTAACATGTCGATTAGCCTTGACTCTCCTTTCATTATTCGTCTACAGGACTCTTCAGAGCTATCTTCCGTTCAAAATTCTTACTCTCTGTTAAGTCATCTATCCTAAAGTATTTTCAAACACAATGACTGACTCATCTCCAAGAAATAAAATCTCACTGGTTCCAATGATCAACGGTACGTTGCTGCTATCGTCTATAGACCCAACAACCAACAACGTTATTAAACATCGAAGTATTTCAGTGACGCAAACCCGAACAACCACGATCTGATTATGGTGAGTTGAAATATCTGCAAATAGCATCAAATTCCTTCTATTGTATCAAAAGACATTTACTTCTTTTATATACTAAAAGAAACTAAAATTTGCTGAGAGACAGAGCCTGTAAATAAAGAGCTTTTAATGAGATCAGAATTGCATCACACATTTCTTGTTCTTTCAATATTCGTTAAAATTATTCTTCAACTGAACATTGTTTGACAAGACAAACTCACTAACTAATCGATTCGATTTTGTATTCTGTTAGAAGACATGCTTGCTTCTTAAATTACCTCTGTCAATAGCCTTTAGTTGATGACTAATGGGAATCAAACACGGCATGTTTATTCAAGTTAACTTTTTGCTATCACACAATGATTTATACATAAATCATATAAAACCTCTTAACTATTGTGAACCAATCAATGAAACCACATATTAGCATTCTCTTTAAGATTTACAACAGTGATGTAGCTTCCTTACTTACAATTTCTTCCTTATGAAGATGTTATCTTGGATGAAGTATGATCCACATGTGACGCATCCACTTTCGAAGCAGGAACTGACCACAATCTTAAACACTATCTAGAAAATATTTTCGTTAATAATTGTAAGGCGGCGAGACGGCAGAATCGTTAGCGCGTATGACAAAGTGCTCAGCGGTATCTCTCCGACTCTTTGCGTTCCAAGTTCAAATCTCAGCGCGGTCAACTTTACTTTTCATCCTTTCGGGTCGATAAAATAAAGTACAACTCCGCCACTGAAGTTGCTAGCCTTGTTCCAAAATTTGAAACAATTTTCATTAATAACTATAAAATTCTTTATCTGTTGAAAATTTGTTTTTTTACAGCTTTTGCTGCTGCTGCTGCTGCTGTTGTTGTTCAGTCCCAGATCAGTCCCTTCAGACTTAATAAAAAGTTCTGGGTCAATTTGTTCCAGTCAGTGCCCCAGCATGGGCGCAGTCTGAAACAAATACAACATACCATCAACCTTAGAATACCAACATTTCAAAAGTTATGTAAGAATTCCTGCAATATGTCTTGTAATGCAGGCTGAATGAATCTTTTTGTGAAATACTTTTTACTGAACTTTCTCGGAGTTAGAAACATTTCATGGTTTCAAAGACACGTGTAGAGCTCGATATACAAGGAACATGAACGCAGATCTATAATAGAACAATCTTGTCAAAATCAAATAGGTGCATTACTCTTAGTGTTACCTCGTGCGAAATATCTAGTTTTTGATTGGTTTTAAGTATCTTTTAACCATCGAAAGAATAGAAAATAGAAATGTGCAGCTCTGACGATTGCACATAACTATCATCGCTGCATGAACACACGCATAAAAGACTCTGAAGTCATCTATACATCTATATATTTCTCTCTCTCTCTCTCTCTCTCTCTCTCTCTCTCTCTCTCTCTCTCTCTCTCTCTGTCTCTCTCTGTCTCTCTCTCTCTCTCTCTTTCTCTCTGTCTCTCTCTCTCTCTTTCTCTCTCTCCATCTTTCTCTCTTTCTTTCTCTTTCTCTCTATCAATCTATCTCCATCCATCTATCTATTTATCTATCTATCTCATTCTATCTCTCTTTCTATATATATATATATATTTATCATTATAAATATACAGGGATTAGCAATTGAGTTGCTTCTCCAACATACTGAAAATTTAGAAATAGCAGTCAAAGAACTACTGATTCAAAACTACAAATTTTTCTCTAAAGTGGATGGCGATATTTATGGCACACATAGAACAAAAAACCGGAGGGAAAAGCGTAAACAAAACCAAGCCTTTAGTTAATTGGATACGAATCGTTTCATGGTTAAGTGAATGGAAATTTCACTATTCCAATCTTCAGCCCAAATATTCTGATAAATTTGAAAGTGTCTCTAAAAAAATTCACGGTAATTTTTGCCATGCGTGAATTTTTTTAGAGACACTTTCAAATTTATCAGAATATTTGGGCTGAAGATTGGAATAGTGAAATTTCCATTCACTTAACCATGAAACGATTCGTATCCAATTAACTAAAGGCTTGGTTTTGTTTACGCTTTTCCCTCCGGTTTTTTGTTCTATGTGTGCCATAAATATCGCCATCCACTTTAGAGAAAAATTTGTAGTTTTGAATCAGTAGTTCTTTGACTGCTATTTCTAAATTTTCAGTATGTTGGAGAAGCAACTCAATTGCTAATCCCTGTATATTTATAATGATAAATAGTTTTACCGATAAAGGTTTTTTTCATACTGAACTACTTGGCAAAATTGTTAATTATTAATTCTATTATTAATTGACGATTCTCTGCCCTTATTCTTGTATATATATATATATATATATATATATATATATATATATATATATATATAGAATGTATATATATATATATATATATATATATATATATATATATATATATATATATATATATATATATATATATGTATATATATATATGTATGTATATATATATATGTATGTATATATATATATATATGTATATATATATATATATATATATATATATATATATATATATATATATATATATATATATATATATATATATATATATATATATATATATATATATATATACATATATATATATATATATATATATAAGCTAGGTAATAACAAACAGGAAAAACAACAGAACTCAATACATAGGGTACAGAACACATACACATACACACGCACATGCACACGTTCACTCATACACATACACACACACACAGACATTACACATACATACACTCACACGCTCATATAAATGCATGCACGCGTCTGTGTATGCAAGTTATCCTCTCTTAATTCTTTCCATAAAGAAGCAGCTGGCTTCTAACAAAGAAACGAACTCCATCACTGGAATTTTCATAACAAAAACAATTGTTACGTCTTAACTTCTGAAAAACTCATATTCTCTTTTTACTGTTCCGTTCACAGATTTTATTTGCAAAGTGCATGTTAGCTGCACATTTTCTTTGCTTAGAGACCCTGGCTTTTCAAGAGAATCACTTTAATATTTTACTAACATAGAAAGTGCACCAGTAATTATTTAAGTATGCGTGAATGCATGTATTTTCTGAAGTCGTTGGGTTCTTTCTATAGAGAAGAGGTTGATACATCACTAAGAAACAAAGCTCCATCGCTGGAATTTAGATAACAGTATCACTGAAGGGTTCCATGTTGAAGATCGTAAACGAATGTTTTATTCTTCTAATTCATCCTATAAAGAATGTAATTCGTTCGTTGAAGTATAAACCACCCCATCCTGTGTATAGCCGCTATTTTCTTCTAAGAGCGTGAAAAGCTTAGAAGACTGTATTATGCGTATTTCATTTCCATATCAAAGCATTGTTAATTATAATGTTTCAGAAATATTAGTTTCAAATTTAGGCACAAGGTCAGCAATTTCGTGGAGGAGCTTGATGGTTGTATTGACCACAGTGCTCAACTGATGCTTATCTTATCGACCCTGAACGGATGAAAGGCGAAGCCGGCCTCGGCGGAATTTGAACTGAGAAAATAAAGGCGGACAGCATGGTGCTAAGCGTTTAGTCTTGTTGCTAACGATTCTGTTAGTTCACCACCGTAGAATATTTCAGAAATAGTCTTCACGGCAAAATGCAATGAGGGAGTGACTATGTAATCAGTCAATCTGTTAAAAATATTGGGTTGTCAGGTAAAAAAAAAAAAAAGTTAAAGATATTGGGATCGATTCGTTCTAAAATACTTTAAGGTGGTGTCCCAGCATGGCCGCTGTCCAATGGTTGAAACACGTAAACAATTGAAGAAGAGAGGAAATAACAATTAATCAGAATAAATTGAGAGTCCTTTCATATGTGAATGTGCAGAGAAAATTTAGAGTTGTGACTAGAAACAAAGATTTATCCCAACAGTAATGGAGACGGTTGTAGCTGAAAAGCCTTTGAATGTTGGTCTGCTCCATCAGGATCGACCCAGGGTTAAACAACAAAAAACGTCTTTTCTACTCTAGACACAAATCCCGAAATTTTTTGGAGGAGGGGGCCAGTCGATTAGATCGACCCCTAGTCGCAACTAGTACTTAATTTATCGACCCCGAAAGGATGAAAGGCAAAGTCGACCTTTGCAGATTTTGAACTCAGACCGTAACGGCAGACGAAATACCGCTAAGCATTTCGTCCGGCGTGCTAACGTTTCTGCCAGCTCGCCGCCTTAAACAACAAAAATAGGGAAAATGTTAATAGAAGTGGATACAGTTATCTTGTGAAGGTAATAGCATTCTGATGACACTTTAAAACAACTCTCGGTTAATTATTTTCATACAACTCTAACCTGCTCAGCCGACATTTCCTATTGAAATTTTTGGATTTAGAGACATCTCTGTGTCTTTTGCTTCCATCTCTGTGACTTTTGCTTACAATTCCTGTGTCGTACATACGACATACATAGTGAAACTGACACTTTTATTTGACTTAGGAAGATTGGTTCGCTGTACATTTATGTACTGCTGCAACTGTTTTTGCTTAGCGTCAGATTAGCTTAAAATCGAAGACATTCCAGCCATGAACATCCTGTCTTGTATTCATTGATAGATGTTCCGACATACATATTTATGTGTGTGTGCGTGTCTCTATTTGTGCTTATGTATGTGTTTGTGTAAATGTGGGCGTATGAGTATGTGTGCATGTGTGTGTGTGTGGGGGGGGGCATTTTGTAAGCGAAAGAAGTTAGTACTCAATACACGGTGTAGAGCTTTTCATATATTTTTCCAACTGGATTCCGCAACGCCTCAGGGTTCACGCTCTGAGGTCGAGTGTATGCATATGTTTTTGTGTGTGTACATGTGTGCACACGTATATGTGTGTGCCCGCGCACACGGGTGCGTATGTGTGTGTGAATGATTGTGTCCCTATATATATGTACCCTTCCATGCCTACGTGCATGTGATTGTATGTGTATGTGTGTATGTTTTTATGTATGCGTGTGGATGTGCTTTTGTGTGTGTGTGTGTGTGTGTGTGTGTGTGTGTGTGTGTGTGTGTGTGTGTGTGTGTTTGTGTGTTTCCTGTTAACTTTGACAAGACGAGTCAACCACTGCGTATGTTTGACAAGGCATTTTCCGGCGAACAGCAATTTCGATGGGTTACAAACTAAACTTGTTGAATATCTTGTATGCTTTGACAGTCTTACTGACAGATTCCAACTGTAATGTCTGTGAATCGGTTCGTTCTAAGCTTCAGGAAACCCAACATTTCAATATTCATCTTCAGATATTGTCACGAAGCCAAGTACTCGAATTTCTGTAAGTGATTTACTGTGTGTGTATGTATGTATGTATGTATGTATATATGTCTGTATATGTATATCTATATATGCATGTATGTAGGTATATATATATATATATATATATATATATATATATATATATATATATATATATATATATATGTATATATATTTATATATATATATATATATATATATGTGTGTGTGTATATCTATATATACATGTGTATATGTATATATGTGTGTATATATATATATATATATATATATATATATATATATATATATATTTATAGTTTCGGTGCGAATGTTTTTTTTTTGCACAACAACACAGTCGTGTAAACAAAGGGATGAAGGTTCGACTCCCACGCGGATAGGAAAACCTTCTTTTTCCTGTCGAGAACTCATATGCCCCGTTATTAGACTATTTTCCTTACACATTGCTTTAAGCTTATATAAATATATATATATATTAATACAAAGGATATATAAGCATATGCACGTATACACACATATATGTACATACCTACATCTACATGTGTATATAGATTTGAACAGAAGTTGAAGGCTGCTCGTAATGTTCAAACCAACCTTTTATATGAAAATGACAGACGTTCTAACATGTGACCAAAGTAATCCTTCGAATTTCTCTATCCATTTTGGAAATTCTTACCACCAAGAGTTGTTATGTAGTTGACGTCATAAAGATTTAGAAAATTTAAGAGCATGTAAAAGTCTGTCATATTTACAGAAGATGCGGGTTCGAGTCCCACGGATAATATTAGACCTTTTCTATCCAAAGGGCTTTTTTAATTCAACATTTACACGCTATAATTTATAGTTTATCTACTTCGAGTTTCACCGTTTCAAACAAAAATGTGTGTGTGTGTATGTGTGTGTGTGTGTGTGTGTGTGTGTGTTGTGTGTGTGTGTGTGTGTGCACAGTTATGTTGGTGCAAACAGGAATATTAGAACTCAAAATATACGCTCGAAATTCTCGGACCATGAGTCATTCTGTTACTTCTACAAAATATTAATAAATATATACGTAGGAACATGCGGGTTCAGTCCCACTGTGTGGCACCTTGGGCATGTATCTACTATAGCCTCATGAATGAATTTGGTAGACGGAAACTGAAAGAAGCCCGTCGTATATATATGTATATATCTATGTGTGTGTCACGTTTGTGTCTGTGTTTGTCCTACCATCACCGTTTGATAACCGTGCTGGTTGAGTTTACACACAGATCGAAAGGGTTATGAGGTTTCACGAAGAAATTTCTGTTAAAAAAGAAAAAAAGAAGAAAATCTATTGAGAACTTTACTATGGACAATAGGAAGAAAGTATTTACATTTTTATCAAAATATGCTACAGATTTCAGCAACTTGAAATGGCGATTTAGTAATGTTGAAATAAAAGAGAAAATAAATTGAAACAAATTAGATTGATTTAATTTAATTCAATTCTTTTCAAGTTATTTTCCCTTTTATTGCAGCATAACTAAATCGTCCTTTCATTTCATAAAGTGTTTGATTAATATCTCTTAGATTATGTCACGTTGCCACTTTCTAAAAAGAATGAAATAGTGCTACACATGTTTATTGCTGACAGAAATTTTAAGGAGTTTGTAATAAATAAATATAAACTTTAAAATGTGTGTTCTTTGTATCTTTTTCCTTATAATTCCCTAATTTCAAATTCAATCTTCTAATCCCGCCAAATATTATGAAGAAATGATTATCGTCCTGGTATTAAATGTCGGTTAGAATACACTACCTAATCAAATAAGGTAAATACTCCAATTAGATCATTTATCTGAGGCGAGCTGGATGAGACCATTGTTATATCGAAATTATTACATTTAGATTTTCTAATCAAAGAATTATCATCGAAAGATATATGTTCTCATGACTACTAAAATATGTAGTCGTGACTACTAAAATTATTCTGAAGAAGCTAAAGGAAATATCTTTTTAGCAACGATAAGACTTTGCTGAAGAGCATAGAGTACATGGAAAAGTAATAATTAATACTGAATTGAAGGAAAGATGATTTTCATTGTATTTTAACTTTATAAAGTATTGGACTTATTTTTGGTAATAGATATTACTTAGTCAATTATTGTTTCTTATTAAACCCACACAAGACGAGAGCTAATTTATCTAATATAAGGATTTTCAAGGAATCTTCTCAGAGAAACTTTGATGAAAAAGTCCACTAAACCAAGTCCAAAGTGTATACTCCAATTCGTTAATATTGCAAAGTGCATAGGATCTGGCTTTTTTTTTATATAGAGTTCTTTATTAATAAGGTTATTATTCTTTTCTTTTTTCTTTTATTCTTTTATTTATTTCAGTCATTTGACTGCGGCTATGCTGGAGCACCACCTTTAGTCGAACAAATCGACCCCAGTACTTATTCTCTGTAAGCCTAGTGATTATTCTATCGGTCTCTTTTGCCGAACCGCTAAGTTACGGGGACCTGAACACACCAACATCGGTTGTCAAGCGATGTTGGGGAGACAAACACAGACACACAAACATACACACATACATACACACACACACACACATATATATACGATGGGCTTCTTTCAGTTTCCGTCTACCAAATCCACTCACAAGGCTTTGGTCGGCCCGAGGCTATAGTTGAAGACACTTGTCCAAGGTGCCACGCAGTGGGATTGAACTCGGAATCATGTGGTTGGTAAGCAAGCTACTTACAACACAGCCACTCCTGCGCTTATATGTTATAAAGTTAATAAAGTGTTCGGTGACGCATGAAATAGATCCCAATTGGTAATATTAGAAATTCTTTTGGATAAATTCACTTAGAAGTCACTATATATCTTCTAAAGTTCGAAATAAAAAAACATTAAATCCTTTTCAAAATCGGCGAGAAGTGGATTATCTGGAAATAATTAGTAAAAATTTAGATTATATTTGCCTATTTTCATTTTTCTCTTGATGGTTTTATTGTGAAAGTGAAAAAGCCTTTACCATATTCTTGTTATCAAAGAATTCGGTTTCTGGATTATCATTTCCATGTAAACATCATTCTTTGGTTGCTGTTAAGAATCGTTTGAATACATGCAAGCTTGTTCCACTGAATTTACTGAAATGTTATAACGTGTTGAAGTTAGACGACCTCTTCTTAACTCATCTATATATATATATATATATATATATATATATATATATATATATATATATATATATATATATATAATGTATGTATGTGTGTCCATGCGTATGCGCGCGCGCGTATGTGTGTGTGTGTACACTGAGTAATTATTTTAAACTTGGGCATACATCCAGTAGTGTGCCGTTTAAAGCACGCTCATTGTCTTCAGCTACCTGATGTCAAGAATACTGTCGTGTCCTTCGAGTATATAACAAATGAGAGAAAAGGAAAATGGAATTCATGAGATTCTCTATTAATCACAGCGATTTATTCAACGCATCTTGTATCGGCCCCTCACGGGTGAGATTCTGAACAACTGGTTGTGGTGCATCATTCGGTGCAGATGTTAGGTGACTTTTCAAAAGGCACCTCGATAAATATACTCGGTGTCGCTTAGTTCGATTATAATACATTTCGTTATTTGCCTGCAGCTGGTTTTCTACGGGATGTATCGTGGTTTGGAATGACATGGAATGGAGTACAGTTCATTTTGCTTTGGTAAGAGACATACTTATAGTTAATCATAAATGAAATACGTATATAAGAATAAAAATAAAATTATAAATTTAGAATACAATGAGCAGGCACTGTTCTGGCTTTGAAAAAGATATATAAAGTCATAAAATGATAAAACAGTCAAGGTCAAAATAAAATGTCCTTTGCAGAACCTATGTATGCGTCGAAACGTGGTATACAAATGTACAGTGGACACCACAGGAGGCCCATATATATATATATATAGAAACATCAGCCGACTTTTTTAAAAACTCGATACCGACATCACGTCCCCAGTGTCAGCAGGTTTGATAAAAGGCGTTCAACATCATCTTGTCATTTTGGTGGGGATTAAAACAATGCAACATTAGCGCTGGTTCCATGTCATGTCTCAAAATTCGAAGAATAAAAGTGAAACCTTAGACGGAGTAACAATTAAATTTGTTTCACTTTTAATAGTTTCACTAGGAATATATATGTATATATGAATGTATGTATGGAAATCAAAAACAGTTTCACTTTTATATTGTTTCATTTTTAGTCCTTTTTATATATGTATATATGTGTATATATATATATATGTGTATATATCTATATATATATATATCTATATATATATATATATATATATATATATATATATATATATATATATATATATATATATATATATATATATATATATATATATATATATATATATATATATATACATATATATATATATATATATATATATATATATATATTTATATATATATATGTTGTTGTACTTGGGGATGGTCATATTGCCAGTTTAGCCAATAAAAACACACGCACTGTATATTTGGTGTTAATTTGCTTCAGCTTTATGTTACATTATATTACATTAATCCTATTTCGGCCAGAGTTCTTTCGTCACACTTCTGTGACCTCATCAGTGGTATTTGCTTTCTTCTTTCTTATGTGTGTCTCACCTTGCTAACTATCAGCCATTTTGTATTTTATATTCCTATTGTATGTGTCTACGCATGCGTATCCTTCAATGTGTCTATGTTTTTGTAAGTGCATCTGTGTGTATGGGGAGTGCCTGTATTATCTATATCCTCTGTTAATACATGTTCGTTTGTTTTTGTTTTTTTGTTTTTCTTTCTGTTTTTATTTATTTATTTGTTCATGTGTTTATACCTACTTTTCTTTTTTTTGTATTTAATTTAATTTTGTTAACGTATGTAGTATTTAATTCCATTTGTTTATCTATGTATTGTATCGTATTACATTTTGTTCATGTTGTTATTGAACAAATATATGTATATATATATATATATATATATATATATATATATATATATATATATATACGTATGTATATATATATATATATATACATATATACATGTATATATATACATATATATATATGTATATATATGTATGTATATATTTATATATATATATATTTATGTATGTATATATATATATGTGTGTGTATGTACATATGTGTATGTATATATGTGTATATATATACATATATACATGTATATATATATATACATACATATATATATATATGTATATATATATATGTATGTATATATATATATATATATTTATGCACGCATATATATAAATGTGTGTGTGTGTATGCACATATGTCTGTATATATATATATATATATATATATATAAGTATGTATATATATGTATATATATATATGTATATGTATATATATATAATATATATATATATATATATATATATATATATATATATATATATATATATATATATATATATATATATATGCATGTATAATGGATACAATAGAAAAAGTTTTCGTTTATATCTCTGATATACCAATTTAATTTTCAGCTTGGACAATTCTTATTTTTATCCTAATTAAACCCGTATATGTATACATATGTATGTATATATGTATATGTATAAATGTATATATACGTGCGTATACACGTAAATATATATGTATATACGTGCATATATATATATATATATATATATATATATATATATATATATATATATATATATATATATATATACATATATATATATATGTGTGTGTGTGTGTGTGTGTGTCTATATATGTATATATGTGTGTGTATGATTATATAGATATATATATGTACATATATATGTAGATATATATGTAGCTATATATGTATATATGTGTGTGTGAGTGTGTGTGTGTGTGTGTGTGTGTGTGTGTTTGTTTGTGTGTGTGTGTGTGTGTTTGTGTCTGTGTTTGTATGTCCACCATCGCTTGACAACCGATGCTGCGGTGTGTACTTCCACGTAAACCAACGGTTCGGCAAAAGACATCGATAGAATAAGTATTAGGCTTACAAAGAATAAACCCTATGGTCTACTTGTTCGACGAAAGGCGGTGCTCCAGCACAGCCGCTGTCACATAACTGATACAAGTAAAACAATAAAAACTATGTCATTTTAATCCCGAGCAACGCCGGGTATCTCTGCTAGTCATCTATAATGATATTCAAGCATTCAGTACCTATAAGTAGAGTATAAAACCTTTCCTGTTTCTCAAAATTAAAAAAAATTACTTCAGTTTCGATGGTTGTCGGATTCGTCGAAATGTAAATTGTGTAATTGTGGTTATCAATTATACGAGGGATTATTTCTCGTGGATAAATAACAGTGAGTTGCTTAGGTGGACTACAGTGAGGTGGTTTAATAGAACTAAGAAAGTAAATTTGAAATGAAAAATATATAATATTCTTTTATTGTTTATTGGGTATAGACAGTCAAACAACTAATGTAACGTCTGAATTATGCAGCAAAGCAGATATCCTTTGCTGCCGGGTAGGATGTGTTTTTTGCCAGTATTCCAATTAATCCAAAGAACGGATTTAATTTAAACGGTAACAGTTCCAAGTCAGTAGGTATTTTACTGCATCAACAAATTTCAGTGGTAAATATTAAAAGCGGTTGGATTACAAATAGAGAATTCCTGCTTCTCCCATAGTTAGTTATATGCATCTGCATCACGAGTTGGAACGAAAATGGCTATATTTGGATGCCCTGCAAAGGAATACAAAAACCATCTTAAAAAAGAGTTTTGATACAAGGTGGGCTGAAAAGTTCACCAGCTTATTATGAAGGAGCGATGCTAGAGCTGTGAAATCTTGCATGCATTATGTTCATTCCTTTAAATTAATAACTGTATTGTTTCTTTTTCTTTTTTCCTGGTGAATAGCGACTTCTCTCGAAAATGGACAAACTTTGGGCATCGTGTTGTTATCAAGTACCTACAGAAAGATGGCTTAGCTCCCAAGGACATTTACATGGTTGTTACATGAGATGATGCTCCAGCTTTATCACCGGTGTAAAAGTGGGCAGCTGAATTAAGGAAGGAAAGGAAGAATGTTGAAGATGACCAAACGTCTGGATGTCCTACAGCTACCGCCACCAAGGAAAATATTGATCGTGTTCATCATATGGTAATGAATGGCAGACGCTCGTAAGGTAACAATACTACTTTGTGACGTCCATTAAAGATAAAGGTCATCACTTCATTATTTACTCCTAGCAACAGAATAAAGAGAGAAAGTATGTCTGTTTATGCGTCTATGACTCTATGTGTCCGGGTGTATCTCTCTCTCTCTCTCTACAGGTTTCAGTATATATGCCTATCCATATGTATACATAATATATCTTCTTATGCGAGATACAAGCGTATTATGCATGTATTTTTGTTTCTAACTGCATTGTGCAAATGTGTGTGTATTTCTGTATGTGCATAAGCATGAGTGAGGTCGCTGATATCTTCTGTATTCTCAAAATAAGCTATACACCTGAGAACTGCAAGAGACTTTTGAAAAAGTTATTGATTAGAAGAATAAATCATTTGCAGTAATTATGTAAATTAGAGTTTTTGGTAAAAACGCTTTCAAAAAAAATTTTGTTTTTTAAATTTAAAAGTCAGAATATTCTGCTACGCTGCATATTTGTTTTTGTTTCGTTTCTCTTTCTTTATTTGCATATTTCTATGAAACTCAACTTGAGCCATCGTCTGAATTGCTAGGATGCAAAATTTTTTCCAGTGAATCAATATTCTCGGACAAGCTGCAGATTTTCAGAATGTTTTTCAAGGAATTTATCAAAAATTTGGCAGATTTATAAATATAGGTGCAGGAGTGGCTGTGTGGTAAGAAGCTTGCTTCCCAACCACTTGGTTCCGGGTTCGGCCCCACTACGTGGCACCTTGAGCGAGTGTCTTCCACTATAGCTTCGGGCTGACCGAAGCCCTGTGAGTGGATTTGGTAGACGGAAGCTGAATGAAGCCCGCCATGTGTGTGTGTGTGTGTGTGTGTGTGTGTGTGTGTGTGTGTGTGTGTGTGTGTGTGTGTGTGAGAGAGAGAGAGAGAGAGAGTTTGTCCCGCAATGCCACTTGACAACCAGTGTTAGTGTGTTTACGTCCCCATAATTTAGTGCTTCGGCAAAAAACAGTGATAGAATAAGTACCAGGCTTAACAAAAAATAAGCACTAGCTTCATTTCACTTGACTAACGATTTTTCAAGGCGGTACCTCAGCATGGGCGCATTCTAATGACTGAAAAAAAGATACCATCCTGCATTGCTTCGGTTTATAGACAGTTTCAAAGAAAATAACACTCACTCATACACACGCACGACGGTCTTCCTTCAGCTTCCGTCTACCAAATCCACTCTCAAGGCTTTGGTCAACTCGAGGTTATAATCGAAGACACTTGCTGAAGATGCCACGCAGTAGGACTGAATCTGGAACCATGTGGTTGGGGAGCAAGTTTTTTTACCACAGAGCCATGCCAGCACAGTTTTGAATCCTTCTTGACAGTAGTACTCTATAATGTAGCAACTGTATGGCAGTCTTCCTAACAACACCTTGGTAACCAGAGCAAGAAGAGCACGTCATGCAGGATTCTGCTGGAGATTCAAGGATGAAATATCCTGCGTTCTCCTTCCCTGAAAACCCACGCATGGACATACAAATATAGGCATATCAAGAGAGACGCACATATAGATTTAACTTGAGGAGGACACTGGATATCAGGTTGAGAATATGAAGACTGCTGTGGACGATCGGGACATCTGGTGTGGAAGGTATGCAATTGTCCGGGCAGTCGCCTGACAAAATGATGACGATGATGAAGATGATGGTGGTCGTGGTGGTCGTGGTGGTGATATATGTGTATGTATGCATTATGTATGTATGTATGCATGTATTTACATATATGCATGCATGCATGCATGTATGTATGTATGTACGTATGTATGTATGTATGTATGTATGTATGTATGTATGTGTGTTTGTATACACGTGTATGGGCATTACTTTTGTTGATAGATGTGATAATGTGATATTTTCATTTAAAATGGCATGCACACTATATAATCTTTAAATAAATTCTATGATTTTTGTACGTGCGATGCCGTATGTTGTTTGTTGTAACAATTCTATCAGTTATCGAAACGATCGTAACTGATTAATATATGTGATAAAAATACCTTTATTCCTTTGATCTTTTATTTCATACATACATATATATACTCACGTAGATATACATGCATTCATATATATATACATACATACCGACCCACACCAACCCACCCGCCTCCGAACACACACATACATACACATGAGTATATAGGTACATACACAGATCATGTTAACATGCATACACGTAGAAGTGTGAGTTTGTATATACGTAGATGTATATCTAAGTATAAAACTAAGCATATATACATGAATATAAATTTATATATACACGTATATATATGTGTGTGTGTGTGTGTGTGTGTATATATATATATATATGCATGCGTATATATACGTACATGCATACATGTGTATGCACACACACATACATACATACATACATACATATATATATATATATATATATATATATATATATATATATATATATATATATATATATATATATATATATATATATATATATATATATATGTATATATACATATAATGGTGAAATTATACAAAATGTATAAGTAGATGTTGAGTAAAGCACCGGCACAGTTTCGATTACCTGTTGTTATCCACAGATTACAGTAACTTCATAGTAGTGGTAGAGGTAACAGTATTAATAAAATAGATGGAATAAAACATTTTATTTAGTACGACACATGTTTCGACCCGTTCTGGGTCTCTTCGGGTACATAAATAAATAAATAAAAAATATATAAAGTGTCACTAGATATTTTCTGATTCGGTTTTACGTACCGCTATATGTCCATCGACTTTGGGAATGAGTAAAAATCAGAGAAAAATTGAAACACGAAAAATTCAAATCTGAACGTGAAAATTATACATTCTAGTTTAGAGAAAATGACGCAATGAGCCGTCGCTGTTGTAACTGTTAAGACAAAGAAAGAGAAGTAGAAGTTAAAGGGAAGATGATACTTAGACGAAAACACTTTTGGTATTCGTGCTTAGACGCACATATACATACACAGATATATATATATATATATATATATGCACTTATACATACGTCCTCACACGCACATCCAATTATTTGGATATATACATACAACTAGGTACTCGCGCATACGCACACGTATGGACGAATACATACGTACACATATATATATATATATATATATATATATATATATATATATATATATGTTTAGGAACTCATATATACAGGTACACACGCGTATGTATACATAAATATACGCACGTAGCATAGATAAATATGTGCATATATTCGTACGTAAAATGAGATACAGACGTCTGTGAAAAATTTGACACACGCACACGTGTTAATACATTCGCGTATACACATACTTATATATACACATACACAAACACACACGTGTGTGTGTGTGTGTGTGTGTGTGTGTGTGTGTGTGTGTGTGTGTGTGTGTGTGTGTGTGTGTGTGTGTGTGTGTGTGTGTGTGTATACATGCATACATATACAGATATACGTATATATACATATATATATAGAGAGAGAGAAAGAGAGATTTTCAAAATTCGATACCGCAACCACATCGCTAATTTTCGAAATATCCTTAAATGACATG